>NW_024535817.1:0-10842 GCF_016097555.1 Gigantopelta aegis
CGTGGTGGCTGGAATGAGAAATAGGTCCAACGGCGGGGACCCGATACGAGCCGACCGTGCATTAGGAAAGCACTTTAACAATGTGCCACATCCCGCCCGGGATACTCCATAGAAATGGCAGTGGGATTGTATGAATCCACCCAGTACAGTTTGTTTTTGCCTTTCTTTCTTTCTTTTTGTTCCTTTCGTTTTAATTGTTCTTATGTTTGCATGTTTGTTTTGTTTTGGTTGTTGTTGTTGTTTGGGGGTGTTGGGGGTTTTTTGGTTGTTTTTTTGGTTGTTCTTTTTTGTTTATTTGGGTTTTTGGGTTTTTTTTGGGGGGTTAGGGTTGTTGTTTTTTTTTTTTTTTTTTTTTTTTTTTTTTTTTAATTGTCCAAAACTGTTTTTGTTCGATCTTCCGTGTTCCAAGTGTCCTAAAAATATATTTAAGTAACCCCACCACATCACAATTTTAAAATAAAAGTTGAATAATAATCATGCGTTTAATTTACTCTGGTCTTAGTATTAGCCGGTGAACGTATATCCCATTAAAGTCGCAGACCCTAATTTCAACCCTTAAACATGGACTCTACTTTTGGTTAATCTACACACATTTGGATAAAGTTACAACAGAGTAAAACAATTATTCTCTGACGTTAAAAAGGGAAATATATCAGGGGTTTCCCCAGGGCCGTTAGGCGTAGCGGCCCGACACGCTTAGGTTCGTAACGTAAGCGCTTTGACGGCGTGGAAGCGCCTTAAATCAATTGCCGCTACGCCTTGATTTGAAGTACTTTAGAAAAACAATTATCACAAGTACGAGCGTGGCAGTCGACTACCTCTTGCAAACAACTTGTGTACCAGTATATCAAGCACACCTAATCACTATGGCAGGTAAAACACCTAACAATGGACCAGTCGTCTGCTCACAATTGGTGTTTGGTCATTTTACTACATCTACTGGGACCACGCTTACGCGTAACGGGATTCCCGTGCCGAGCAATCAATTGCAAGCTTCAATGCCGATCAAAGAAGATGCCCACTGACAGAATCAGCTGTTCTATTTAACTGAATAAATGATAGGTGAAGAATTTTTTTTAAAGTACAGTTAAGTTGGTAATCAGTAATTTCTGTCCTAACACCCCCTTCCCAAAACACACTGAAAACATCCAGGGCTCGCGCTGTCTTTCGCTAATTAAAAAAAAAAAAAAAAAGACAAAAAAAAAAGCTAATAAAATTGGCATGTGGGTAAAATTTTGGTTAAGCCATTTTCTATCTTCTGATATGAACAAACGGTTACATAATCTATCCGACACCTCAAACATAATAATAATACCAAATATTCAATTAGCGTAATAGGGATCTCGCGACCGGTAACGAGAAACGGTGTTATCCAGAATACGGCGTAGGCCTTATGATGTTTGCGTATTTTAGTAATCAAGTTTATTAATTTTAACGGCATGCATTCGACATGTATGACAGCAATGTGACAGTGATTCAATGTCTAGAAGATCTGTGACTTGTTATTTTAACTTTGTAAAGTCTTTGAACCAAAGTAATAAAAACAAACCGACAATGCATGTCAATTTGAATACACATGCCAGTTCAGGGCCGAAAGGCATGTAGGCTATCCCAAGGCCTGGGTTCAGCCAGACCGAGCGAAAACAAAACGTTCGCTAAACGATAAACCAAATGGACACGACGGACACCAATCAAATAGTTCGCAAACGTTAGGAAGAACGTTCGTTGGCTGAACTGAGGAAAGCTCTCGGCGCGAATATACGTAACGCTCTAGAGTCAGCTGACACCCACGTGTCAAGAGACATCATTGCGGACATTAAACAATACGATTATACAGAAGTAAATCTTGATGTAAATTTGTAGAAAAACAATAGTTGTTTGCATCAATGAATACCTAACTGCAGTTTCGGTTATTTCCTATCTCTTTGTTAATTTTGTACCTATGGCCCAGAGCACGCATGCAGATCGCGATCGCGGGAAATGAACATGCAGTATTTATACAAATTGCAGTTAAACGTACACTGAATTAGTTTACAATAATCGTATTTGTTAGATAATGTAAGATATATATAGTTGTGAGGTGACATTTAATAAGTTAGCTGGATTTCATAAATACCGTAAATTTTAATTTTATTAACGGTTTGGGGTTTGGGGTTTTTGTTGGGTTTTTTAATTTATTTTTTATAAATGTAATATACTGTGCAGTCAGCATTCTTAGCCTAGGTATTTTACAAGCAGAAATCACAACAAGCATTTAGCACGACGCTGAAATCAACAGCAACAACATGGCGCAAATTATGAAATTTTTGGGGGTGGGGAATTGATGGGTTACTTTACAAAAGTTTTTAAAAACAACAAATACACATGATTAGCTGGATTGAAGGCAAACACTTAACTGTTTTCAACCCACTACCCCACTAATGTTGGCTTGATTTGTGTTATACTGATGCTAAATATGTAAGCGCCTTAAAAAAAATTCTGGGGAAAGGCCTGTATATATATATATATTTCTTACATAGGCTAAAAGTCGACTACATACTCTGACGCACGTGCGTTTTTAAAAATAAGAAAAATGCAGAAATTAGTGAACTAAAGAATAAAATATAAGTAATTTTGCGGTCATAAATGGCTCTAATAGTCAAACAAATATGTCTAGTCTTAGTGTTTAAAAACTTGGTTCTGTCACTTTAAGAGTGTACAAATACTGTTTGAGCAGCTAAAGCAATAAGAAATATAAATAAGCCGTGAAGGCATCTCCATTAAAATGTGGCCGGATAGACCGAGAAGGATCCTGGCTGTCGTGAAATTTGATAACTCTCATTCATGTTTGTAGAGGCTATTATATACGACTTGTGTGTTTAGCCTTCTACGGTACGAGATAGACAGGTTTATTGAATAACAGTAGTTAATGCTGTTGAAGATTATTCCTTACGCTGTACATTATATGCGGTGAAAATAAGGGTGTCTCTATAACGTGTTATAACTAGACGTGGTGCAGAATCATGTAGTTAGTAATTATTGGTATTTATTAAGTCAGTTTGTAAAATTATTGATATTTATTCAGTCAGTTTGTAAGATTGCTGATATTTATTCAGTTTGTAAATAACTGATACACAGATGTTACACAAAGGATGACGAATTTTTTTTTACAAATCATTTGTACGGAAATAGATGAACTAAACAATAAAATATAAGTAATGATGTGATCATAAATGGCTCTAATAGTCTATTAGCTATTGAAGCTTATTCCTTACGCTGTACATTATATGCGGTGAAAATAAGGCTGTGATAAATGATATTTATTAAGTCAGTTTGTAAATTTATTGATATTTATTAAGTCGGTTTGTAAAATTGCTGATATTTATTCAGTCAGTTTGTAAATGACTGATACACAATTGTTTAAATACAAGAATAAATGTGTCCATGACATCTACTACTACTACTTCTACTACGACTACTACTACTACTGCCACTGCTGCTGCTACTACTACTACTACTACTACTACTGCTACTACTACAGTACTACTACTACTACTACTACTGCTGCAGCTGCCATCACCACTACTACTACTGCTGCTGCTGCCATCACCACTACTACTACTGCTGCTGCTGCTGTTGCTCTTGCTACTACTACAACAACAAATACTACTATTACTACTACTACTACTACTACTACTACTACTACTACTACTGCCACTGCTGCTGCTACTACTACTACTACTACTACTACTACTACTACTACTGCTACTACTACAGTACTACTACTACTACTGCTGCTGCTGCCATCACCACTACTACTACTGCTGCTGCTGCCATCACCACTACTACTACTGCTGCTGCTGCCATCACCACTACTACTACTGCTGCTGCTACTGTTGCTCTTGCTACTACTACAACAACAAATACTACTATTACTACTACTACTACTACTACTACTACTAATACTGCCACTGCTGCTGCTACTACTACTACTGCTACTACTACCACTACTACTACTATTACTACTACTACTACTAATACTACTACTACCACTACCACCATTGCTACTACTACTGCTGCTGCTGCTGCTATCACTACTACTACTACTCCTACTACTACTACTACTACTTCTACTTCTACTACTACTACTACTTTTACTACTTCTACTACTACTACTACTTCTACTTCTACTACTACTACTACTACTACTACTACTACTATTATTATTATTATTATTATTATTACTATGGTGCGGGTAGTTTCTTGTAATGAATGGATAAATGAATAAAAGTTTAACAACAACACACACACACACACACACACACAAACACACACACGCACGTACGCGCGTACGCACGCACACACAAATACACAAGCTGTTGGATGCCTGACAATGGAGTCTCTTTCAGACCTCCTAGGCCCTATATGTAAACTTCTAAATACATGCATCATGATTTATTGTTAATGTGGTGAGTTGTTACTGCAGTCTGTGACACGGATAAGATATCATACATTTAGGTCAGCTATAGATACACTCGAGATATCATCCACATTGAAAAAACAACAACACGTCGCCTCTTTTATCGTGCAGTCGGGTTCAGCTCTCTTCAAGTGTTAAACTTCTTGGTTGTCAGAACAAACTCAACAGTCACCAAGAAAATGTCGGCTGTACGAAGTTTGAATGTTTCGTTTTTCATTGTGGTTGGGTGTTGTCTTCTTCAGGTTGAACAACTTCAAGGTAATTACATTTGAATAGTTCTATGTTTTAATTATTTAACTTATGGTAATTATCACAGATGACATATGATCAATTATTTGCGATTTTATTTCTACACGTGCTTATTGATATTTCGTAATCACTACGGGAAGAATAGGCGGTTTAGGGATTTATTTTCCAGATGAGAGGAGGGGGGCGTTTTTGTTTCATAGAACAATACGGTTGGTAGGGTTGTAGCTCAATGATAGATCACTATCTGTAAACTTTGTTGGATTATTGTCTTCTTTTGTGTTTCTGTTGTTTTTGGTGGGGTTATTTTTGTTTTGTTTTGTTTTGTTTTTGTGTTGATTTTTTTTTTAATATTATGCGTTCCTCTCCTAAACGGTGTCTCACAATTGGTACTTCAAAAACCGTGGTATCTATACTGGTGGAAGTAAATAAGGGATCACACACACACTAACAGGTGTAAGCGACTGCATCCTTACCCTTGTATATTGTGTCAGCAATTTAACATTCATGTCTTTCTTTCTATCAGTATATTATCATGCCTATGGGAAAGTACATGTGTTTGTTCTTGCTTTTTCGTCGAGTATCACATGTGGTGACTGCGGATTCCTCACCCATACCTCTCTATGTTTCTTTCTCTCCCTTTTTTATTTCTCTCCCTCTCTCTTTCTCTATCGCTGTCTCTGTCTGTCTGTCTTTCTCTCTCTCTCTTCTCCTCTCTCCTTCTCTCTCTCTCTCTCTCTCTCTCTCTCTCTCTCTCTCTCTCGTCCTCTCTCTCTCTCTCTCCTCATCTCTCGCTCCTCTCTCTCCTATCTCTCTATGTATGTATGGTCTGGTCCTGTCTGTCTCTCAATCTCTATCTATCTCTCCATTTATCTTGCTGTCTTTCTCTCTATCTCCCTTGCTGTCTCTCTCTCCCTCTGTGTGTGTGTGTGTGTGTGTGTGTGTGCGTGTGTGTGTGTGTGTGCGTGCGCCCTATATCCCATATACCCCTAGATATCTTTCTTGCGCGTACGCTTTCTCTCTCTCTCTCCCTGTGTATGTATGCCCTATCTCCCCGTATCTCTCTCACACACTCTCTCTTTTTCTCTCTATCTGTGTCTCTCCTCTCTGGCCTGGCCCCCCCCCTCTCTCTCTCCTCTATCTATCCCTCCCTCTCCTCCCCCCTCTCTCTCCTCTCTCTTTTCCTCTCTCTCTCTCTCTCTCTCGCTCTCGCCTCTCTCTCTCTCCTCTCTCTCTCTCTCTCTCTCTCTCTCTCTCTCTCTCTCTCTCTCTCTCTCTCTCTCTCCCTCTCTCTCTCTCTCCAATGTGTCGAAATAACCATTTATGATTTGTTAATAGTTCATAATGTGGTCATGAGTCGTTGAAAATCGCTCTTTATTTTATTTAAGAATGTGCTCTTTCTTTATATAATGTGTGCGTGTGCGTGTTCGCGTACACGTGTGTTTGTGTTTACATATGCGCGTGTGTGCATGTATGCATGTTAGGACTCGGGTTGTAATATTGTGCTGCGCGTATATATGTATACATGTATAATAATTATAGTACATGCTAATGCACTTTGGATTTCTGTATGTGTCGGTTTGTTCAGTATCACCCGCTATCTAGACACATCATACACCCGTCCTTTGATTTCGTACAACGAATAAAACAGGTAGCGCGTTATCGTAGCTAAACATCCCAGGTACAACTTTGTCCGCAACAACGACCCGCTCTATACCAGGCATTTAACTTCCTGGTTTGACAAAAGACCCATTCATCTTCAAAATGTCGGCTGTGCAAATATGGAAAGGTTGCTCTTTCATTGTGGTCGGGCATTTTTGTAATCGGGTTGTAGAAGAGCGAGGAAATAGTTTGCAGATTAATATTTTATATATATTTGTATCCAATGTGGAAATATTGTTCTCAAAGTAGTTATCGCCGGTGGTAAATAACAGCTTATGTTTGGGTATAATACTACTACATATAAAATACAATAACATATACAGGCATAATATATTAATGGAAAGAAATAAAGGATCACACAGATAGCAACAAGAAATAATGACTGCATCAGAAATCAATTCATATTGTTAGACGTTGACTGAGAACATACAACAGTACAGACATTCAATCCCACATTACAATTTGGTATGGAATACAGACACTACTACGCTAGTAGTGAATTAAATATGGTCTACAATGTAATGTGTTCCCTTATTTCTTTCCATCAGTATATATTCGATATTTCACGAAATGCATTAAAATGAATGAATGAATGAATGAATTAATGAATATTTAACGGCACCCCATTACTAAAAATACATCGTCTATTGGGTGTCAAACTATGGTAAATGCGACATGCATTAAAAAGCAACCTATTCTGTGATAGAATTGGGCCCATTTTGTAATAACAATACCCATTCTGTAATATACAAACGTGGTCCGCTTAACGGCTACAATATTGTGCGATCCGAGTCATGACGACAACTTGAGATTTGATTATATCTTAAACCTGCTTTAGTGGCCCATTGGTTAAATTGTCCAGTTTACGTCGCTTGGGAATGCAACGTGTATGAACGGAACTGTAAAGTTATATGGGTTTCTTTTTCCAAACTGTGACTATGTTTAACAACGATAACTTACTTTCGGTTGGAGATGAACGTTTTAATGTGAGTATGTTTGACAATATCTATCTTCTTTCTAGGTATAAACGCAAACATAAATTATTGTTCTGGCAAAAACAATCCATCCCATATTCGCTGAACCAAATGTTTACTTATAAATAAAACAGAGTAGACGTATTCTAACCTTTTATTAATCACTACTGGGTGCATACAAAAATCCATTTCGACTCATTTTGAAAACATTATGTACACAGTTTTGAAATATGTTTGATGCTTTGAAGACTTCTCCAATGATTGGGTCCGGGACTGAATTTGGTTTAGAATTGACAATGGGCAGAATTTTGAAAATAGCAATTAGTGATAACGTTAAGAGAGTAAAATTAAACTAAATTAAGCCCCAAAATAAAAGAATTGGCTGCTAAGCCGAATATTTATATAATTTGGAGCATTTCAGGACAGTCCAAATATAAATACCAGAAAGAGGTTGAGAGATCGGACTATTTATTTATTTATTTTAAAGTAATTTCGAAATAAAATTTTGAACGAATGTTTAAAAGTTTGAAGTCCGACCTATATGTCCACGTGTGACCTCGTTAAGGCCGTTACGGTACACAGCTTATAGGGTAGCCCGAGTACTTTGAATGTAAGAGAGCTAGACGGACATTTGGACATACATGTGTAAATACGCTGTAATGAGAGCGTATTTATATTGTACATATAGTATTTGTTGTGTTAAAGAATTCGTTGTGTAATGAAATTATATAGGTAGTATTAGCCTTGAGCTGTATTATCAGAATTCATGAATTTTATCGATTATTTTTGCACTGTTAATCGTCGACAACGTGGAATTCAATTTGCACGTGCATGCATGGTTCGACATGTCCCGTGTAGTATTCGGTCAATTTGTTTTACTTGTCTTACTGACGTTGTTGTCAAGTGAACGAAAACGCTTCAACATTTGTAAAAAGAATAACGTTTTTTACATTGTAGCATTTTTAGTATGCCAAGAATACCCAATACTTTACGCGAACGGGCGATTGGCATGCTTGATGCTGGCATGTCGACAGAAGACGTTGCAAGGCATGTTGGGAGTTCTAGTCGAGCGATACGAAATCTTCACTTAAGATTTCGAACGACAGGAAGCAAATCGACTTGCCACGTCGTATACGTCCGCGTGTTACAACGCGTGGTCAAGATCGCTATATCATGAACACGCATTTGCGCAATCGATTCCAAACTGCCACTGCTACTGCTGCTAAACACCCTGGGCTTCATATAACCGAATCAGTGGCAAACTGTTCGTAATCGTCTTCTGCGGAAGAACGCTTTACATGCACGATGTCCTTACGGTCCGGATGCGTTTTAACGCAACTGCCATCGTCTAAATCGTCCTTACTTATGGGCACGTGTACACCACACTCGTTGGATACGGCGACTCTGGATATACCGTCTTTCTTTTTTCGGATGAATCTAGAGATTTTCTTTACAACGTGGTGATGGCAGGGTGCGCGTCTACCGTAGGAGAAATGAACGCTATGCTGACTGTTTGTGTTCTTGAACGAGAATCGTTTCGGGGGTGGGGTTCTGTCATGGTCTGGGAAGCCATTGCCCATGGTTATCGTTCACCACTATCGTCATTGATGGCATTTAAATGCTCAACGTTACCGGCGATGACATTCTCGCTCATCACGTCATTCCTCTGTTCCATAACAACGCCAACATCTCGATTTTTCAGCATGATAATGCCACCTCTCATACAACTAGAAACACTGTAAACATTTTTTAGGACAAATAACATTGATTTCATTGATGACTGGCCCGCTAAAAGTCCGGATCTCAACCCCATCGAGCATGACTGGGATAGTCTGGACAGACGATTGAGGCGTCGTCCCAACCCACCCGCTAACGTCAACGAACTCAGGAATGGAACAATATCCCACAGGCAGAAATCAACACTTTAGTCAATTCTATGCGCCTGCGATGCACTGCAGTGGTCAATTCAAGAGGTGGTCATACCTGTTATTAAGTGGGCTTTTTTTTTTTTAACCCCTACCACACTTGGTCAAAATTTCTCCCAGTTTCTGCTAACCTATGGCCAAGATTTTTGCACCAAACGATGCATCATGGAACACTCTTTAACAATTGAAACAATATAACAATTATTCCCCCGGGTTGTTTTCATCAAGTTATGTTCAAACAAAGTTAGCGGAAGTTTCTTATTTCGTTCAGTATATGTCCAATTGTGCGTCTAGCTCTCTTACCGTCAGAGTACTCGGGCTACTTGTAGGGACGAGATGGGTTGCATCCCGTCAAGAAAACACCTAGAGTAGCAGTTATCAGATGTGAAAGGTGTAGTGTAGTGCTGAAACACAGATCTTGACAAACCGGATCCTTCAGAACGAGAAAGTATCAGACTAGCTTATACTCCAGTCGTCATGGTTGATATAGTGGTGCGGACGTGCGTCGTTAAATAAAACATTTCTTTCTTTCATACGAGTCACGGAAGAATGTCGACAAACGTCAGCCGGGACAATTACGTGGGGGCGAGGAATCTCGCTAAAAAGAATCCAATTTGGTGGTGTAGGCTATCGAAACGAGACGCGTCACAGCGTTCAATCAGTCCAGATAGCCGCATACATCCCAGTAGAAAACATTTCGTTGACAAAAACAAAACAAAATGGAGGATTCCCAAGTCAAGCACACGAAAACACGTGGAGTGTGCACAGACGAAACAAAAACGTCTTATCGCGGCGAGCTCCAGACTGGACTTTTGGTAATGAATTGAACAAGGTAAAACATCAAATCAACCGTACATTAGAGACCGATTCAGGACAGAAAGAGGGATACGGGAGGGGGGGGGGGGGGGGGCAGAGATAGACAGAGAGTCATTGAAATTGGTGGGGCCTAAATTCTGAGCTCCAAACTGGAAGGATGGATCCAATGTTGTGACCCAAATAGCAACATTGAATTGTCAGAGAGTGAGAGAGAGAGAGAGGGAGAGAGAGAGAGAGAGAGAAGAGAGAGAGAGAGAGAGAGAGAGAGAGAGAGAGACGGGAAGAGAGAGAGAGAGAGAGAGAGAGAGAGAGACAAACAGAGAGACAGAGACAAACAGAGAGACAGAGAGAGAGAGAGAGAGAGAGAGAGAGAGAGAGAGAGAGAGAGAGGGAGAGCGAGATGGAGGGAGGGAGAGCGAGAGAGAGACAGACATACAGAGAGAGACAGACAGACAAACAAAGAGAGAGACAGCGAGAGAGAGAGAGAGAGCGTGAAAGATGGGGTGATGGAGATATATATATATATAATATATATATATATATCTAGAGAGAGAGAGAGAGAGAGAGAGAGATAAGAGAGAGAGAGAGAGAGAGAGAGGGAGATAGCGAGAGAGAGCAAGAGAGAGACAGAAAAACAGACAGACAGCGAGAGAGAGCGGAAGATTGAGAGAGAGAAGAGAGAGAGAGAAGAGGAGAGAGAGAGAGAGAGGGGGGGGGGGGGGGGAGAAGGAAGAGAGAGCCTTGACTCCAAAACTGAAAG
>NW_024535818.1:0-10609 GCF_016097555.1 Gigantopelta aegis
TCAAAATAAAGACCAATAACCTACAGTTTACCTAGGCCTCTAGGATGACTGGCTAAGCTTTAATTAATATATATAGAACAGGAGCCTACAGTATTACTGCGTCAGATGAACCGGCAGCACCCGTCTAAATTAATATGGTGTAATTACAGTATTAAAATATTTAAAGTCACATATCAAACACATCAAGGTTATACACAGAGCAGAAAATATATAATTACCAGTAACGGACGGACTAACGTTCCCCCTGGACGCCTTCCAATATTTTTCTCCCCGATATCTCTAAAACCCTAGCTATTTATTTAAAAAATCCGAATATCTCCTGGGGGTACAAGGCGGTACCTCACGTATCATCTGATATTTCCACCTCTCCCAGAGTCGGTATATTTCCTTAGATGACCAGACATTCTGTCGTCAGTCGCCAAAATCACGGTTGTAAAAACCGCACTCGCAGAGGTATTACGTAAACTACTGGCCACATGGGGCCTCCACAGCTGGACTAAGTGCATATTGGAAGGCACGGTCGCGCGAAGGTATTACGTAACAAAGTGCCCACATGGGCTAATAGGCATTTGGAACTGCACACGGCCCTCTAAAACAATTAATATCGCCACAGGTGAAAAGAAATTAAGAGCATGTACCGTCACATACCCCCACCTCAAAAAGGGATATTTCCTCTACACTAGGAATAGGGAAATATATACTACATTAAAACAAAATGGTGCGTTAACCGACGCATCCGGGCATTTATAACACATGTAATAATAAGGTGACTACCAGTAATCACACTGAGTCTCTGAGTCCCTGGTATACAAATAAAATATATAAAAACAAAACAGAAATCAAGAATGTCAACACATTATCATAACGTTCAACTTCGGGACAGGGCATCAGCGATTACATTAGAAGTGCCCTTGATATGTTCAATGGTAATTGGGAATTCCTGCAGAAGAAGACTCTACCTCAAAACTCTCTGATTGGTGGCTTTCATTCTGTGAATGAAAGTGAGCGGATTATGATCAGTAAAGACCACCACTTGATGCACTGCCAATTTCACGTAGATCTGAAAATGCTTCAGAGCTTGTACCTTGGCCAAAGCTTCCTTCTCTATAGTGGAATAGTTCACCTGGTGTTTGTCAAACGTTTTGGAGAAGAAACTTACAGGATGGTCCAGTCCATTTTCGTCTTCCTGGAACAGCACAGCTCCAGCTCCCACGTCACTGGCATCCACAGCTAGCTTGAACGGCAATCGGTAGTCTGGTGCTGCCATCACGGGAGACGAGTAGCGCATCTGCTTGAGACGGTTGAATGACTTCTCGCATTCATCTGACCACTGGGACTTCGTTTCCTTCTTTTTCAGTGGCGCACGTTTTCCAGGTTTTCTCCGATAGGCATGCTGTCGAATCGGTGTAGCGTTGGGTTCCAAGCGCACATCCTGGCTTAAGGTATTGGTAACCGCTGGAAGGTCCTGACAAATGGAAACATTGCCTTGTATCAGCGTAGTCAACTTTTCTCGCTGGGGGTTCAAGTCTGATAGAATCTGGCTGTTGGTTAATTTGATCTCTGCAGTCTTGACGCCATCACAGGAAATTGAGTGACTCTCAATTTGGACAGGAAGCACTGGAACTATCGGCAGTCTGTCAAAATAACCTTTTAGCAAATTGATGTGACAATACCTACTTTTCCTAACCCTATCAGGAGTGTTTATCACATACCCTGTCTCAGTAACCCGTTTGTGCACAACATAGGGCCCGAAATACCTGTTCTGTAATGAACCCCGTTTAATGGGAAGGTACAGCAGCACCTTATCCCCTGGTTTAAATTCCCGACTCCTAGTCTTCCTATCAAATACTGATTTTATTTTGCTCTGAGCATGGCTCAGTTGCTTCCTAGCCTTCCTATCTCTAACTCTCTTATTCATTAATACTCCCTTGTCCATATCATAACCTGACATCTGATCCTCCATCTCACCCTCTGTTAACAATGTAGTGCGAGCTGCCAACAATTTTGGATCAGCCCCATGCTCTAGAATTAACTCTTGTCTATTACAAGGTAATTCCCCTCTATCAAACACAACTGGTTCAATTCCCCTCTGCGAGAGATCAACAGGTTCCACAACATTTAATTCGTCAGTTGACTTATCTACCAATTTACTGATAACCTCATCCACTCCAATTTCATGGCTCACACACGTATCAGACAAATCACAAATATCCTCTGGGTATCGTGTTACCCTACTGGCCATAGCCCTAGTCATTACACACGCAGGATATCTAATCTCATCAACCTCACTCTCTCCTACTAGTAAAGGGCTGTCTTTAATTAACAATTGGTCACATTTTGGCTGACAACACTGACTAGTCAAATCATTACCCAACAAAACTCCTATGTTTTCAACAGGCAAGTCCTTTACAACACCCATAATTACTGGTCCCGTCACAAACTTCGAACACAAGAAAACGTTATGTAACCGGACAACCATTTTTTCTCCAGTAACTGAGGTTAAGGCCAAACTATGTCCTGTATCTGAATTCTCTATACCTCTCTCTCTCTCTCTCCCTCTCTCTCTCTCTCTCTCTCTCTCTCTCTCTCTCTCTCTCTCTCTCTCTCTCTCTCTCTCTCTCTCTCTCTCTCTCTCTCTCCTCTCCTTCTCTTTTCTCTTCTCTCTCTCTTCTCTCTCTCTCTCTCTCTCTCTCTCTCTCTCTCTCTCTCTCTCTCTCTCTCTCTCTCTCCCTCTCTTCTCTTTCTCTCTCTCTCTCTCTCTCTCTCTCTCTCTCTCTCTCTCTCTCTCTCTCTCTCTCTCTCTCTCTCTCTCTCTATCTAATGCACGTTCTTCTCTTTCGTACTCAAGCTTTTTAAAGGCTAACTGTTGTTCCATACTCAAGTCACTTATCTCTATCTCTGGAACAATCTCACTTTCTTCCATAACAGGACTATCACCAAAAACTTCTTGGATAATAATTGTCCTTATATCTCCTAAGGTTTTAGCTGATGTTAAATCAATTTCTCGCTCACCCGCGATTTCAACTAACTCGGCCTTACGTGCTCGCTTAATCTCCACTACACTGAGCGTAGGCCTATCCAGCAAATTCTTATCCATGTTTAGATATGACGCACTTATTATTAATTAATTTTCTAGTGAACAACGTTGCTACTTCTAGTTATTTGTAAAAACTATTTATAAAGCCCCCATTTACAAACAATACTTTTTTAAAATATGCATGTCCCGTTTCAGACCCGGGCCGAGCGCCCCAATTTTCACTCCTGTCACGGGGATCCTATAATACCCGTAACTGAATGAAACACGATTGTCCAAATATCTCTCCTAACTGTATATCTATTAGATCTCTCTGTAACAGGCAGTTATACCCGCTGTGTGGCTCGTCTAGGTATGATCAGAGATAAGATCTTATATAAAGTATATGTAATATAGCACGTTTAGTTCACTAGAAAACACAACAAAAACACAATACACTTTGGAATCTGTATTAACCTACGCTGACAAATGTACTGCCGCAGTAGTTAATTAACAACAAAAAATAATAACAACCCAGAACTGATCACTTAATTAGTTAATCTCTAGGTGTCTAGTTTACACAATATGCTAATCACTTCACCGTGACACAACACCCACACGTGTGATAATTGAGAAACGCTTCCAGGGGAACTTAATTAATAAAGGAATTACAACTCTATTCCTAACTGGTTATTTTTTAATTAACCCTTACTACTCATTCAGTAACGTGTGATAATTGAGAAACGCTGCCAGGGGAACTTAATTAATAAAGGAATTACAACTCTATTCCTAACTGGTTAATTTTTAATTAACCCTAACTACTCGTTCAATAACCTTGTAACACAGAATTAATACTGGTACCTATCAAAATAAAGACAATAACCTACAGTTTACCTAGGTCCTCTAGGATGACTGGCTAAGCTTTAATAATATATATAGAACAGTGAGCCTACAGTATTACTGCGTCAGATGACCGGCAGCACCGTCTAAATAATATTGGTATAATACAGTATTAAAATATTTAAAGTCACATCAATCACATCAAGGTTATACACAGAGCAGAAAATATATAATTACCAGTCCGGACGGACTAACGTTCCCCCTGGACGCCTTCCAATATGTTTCTCCCCGATATCTCTAAAATCCTAGCTATTTATTAACACAATCCGAAT
This sequence comes from Gigantopelta aegis, assembly GCF_016097555.1. NCBI lineage: Eukaryota > Metazoa > Mollusca > Gastropoda > Neomphalida > Peltospiridae > Gigantopelta > Gigantopelta aegis. Next base: position 4,186 of record NW_024535818.1, read on the forward strand.
ATCTCCTGGGGGTACAAGGCGGTACCTCACGTATCATCTGGTATTTCCACCTCTCCCGGTATATTTCCTTAGATGACCAGACATTCTGTCGCCAGTCGCCAAAATCACGGTTGTAAAAACCGCACTCGCAGAGGTATTACGTAACTACTGGCCACATGGCCTCCACAGCTGGACTAAGTGCATATTGGAATGCACGGTCGCGCGAAGGTATTACGTAACAAAGTGCCCACCTGGGCTAAGTGCATTTGGAACTGCACACGGCCCTGTAAAACAATTCATATCGCCACAGGCGAAAAGAAATTAAGAGCATTTACCGTCACAGCCTCGTTTTACTAAATTAACTTAGTAGAACCTAGTAACTTAAGGCGATTTTAGAGATAATAGCGCTTTAAAAAACAACACAAAAACCCTGGTCATTGGAAAGGAAGTAGGTCAAAGTTATGCTAACGAGTTATTCTACTAATAGGAGATAATTTCAGAAGAATGCCCCGTTTTACGGAGAGAACTTAATAGAACTTAGTGATTTAAGGCGATTTTAGCGAGTAGGTTACAATTACCGTATTTCCCCTAATACGCGCCGGGCCTCAAATAAGCGCAGGCCTCCAATAAACGCCGAGTAAGACAGCCGAAAACTGATTACTCCCTAGCATAATTTTAAAAAACACAAAACCTTATTAAAAATGACGGGTTCTTTCTGTCTCAAAAAAACTAAACAAAGGCCAGGTCTCAAATAAACGCCGAGTCAGCCACCGTTTTGAAATGAATAAGCGCTCTGGTGCTTATTAGAGGAAATACGGTATTCTAACGATTTATTCTACTAATAGTAACAGGAGATATTTTCAGAAGAGGGCAGAATCTGAACAGCAGAATCTGTGGTAAATGGGTGTGGGATTTAGATCAGTCGGTAAAGCACTCGCCCCAGGTGCTTGGAGTCGAAATCCCACGGCTGAGCCAGTGTTTCCTTTCCATCCCAACCAATGCCTGACGACTGGTATATCAAAGGCCTTGATGTGTGCTGCCCAGTCTACAGGAAAGTGCTTATAAAAGACTCCTCGCTGTAATGGAAAAACGTGGTTTTCCTTGTAAGATTACATCATTTATAACTGCTTAGCATCCAGTAGCCCATGATTAATTAATCAATAAATGTTAAGATACTGTGGTAAATGATTTGTAAGTCTTCAAATTTCGCCACGGTGACATAAATTTTGTTAAACTATTTCCCTTAAAGCTGGTAGATACTTAGTTTGCATTCTGGTACTGGTCTCAACCCAGAATGCGTTTTAGTGAGAGAAAGGCAGATATAGAGGGGGATAGAGGGGATGGGGAGAGAGGGAGACAGAGGGGGCGGGGGAGAGAGAGAGGGGGGGCGGGTAGGGAGGGAGGGAGGGAGGAAGACACATACATACAACCGCGCACCTTACCCAATACAGCCATAGCCAGACCGGAAAAGTTCAAGTAAACGAATGTATAATGCTATTTCACCAAAAACCAACTGACCATACTGTATGTTAATCTAATGCTCGCAGGCTAGTTAATGGTTTAATGATTGTAGTATGACAACGTCAGTGTACAGAGATATAATCTAACCGAATGTGACCTGCCAGTGGCACTCCGCATAGTTCTATTAGAAGGAAGCAATCAGCAATTTCACTGAAAGATAATTGGTCATGAATTATTGGCACCATATTATGTTTGGGATATTTTAAGTAGTTTCCGTTAAAAGCAAAATACGATTTTCAATAATCAAGTTTCTTTTTAGTTAGGTTAATAAAACAGTTTGTATTTTTTGATTTTACACATCAATTAAGTCATGATCACATAACAATCTGTTCCATATCTTTGTGTTTCCTGAAATATAATATGGAAATATTATATCTGGTTAAATATACCCATGCAAACAATTCATGGATCATACCAACACTAACCGGAAAGAGTGAATGCCTCCAAAACCATCATGCATAATGCATAATTTCAGAAGTTAACCATGGTATTGGTAGTCAATTCCATATTATTGAAATTCAATTTCACAAAATGTGTTGTTTTGTTTAACGACACCACTAGAGCACATTGATTTATTAATCATCGGCTATTGGATGTCAACATATAGTAATTTTGACACAGTCATAGAGAGGAAACCCGATTGATTTTCCCTTTAGTGGCAAGGGATCTTTTATATGCACCATCCAAGAGACAGGATAGCACATACCACGACATTTGACATACCAGTCGTGGTGCACTGGCTGCAACGAGAGATAGCCCAGTGGACCCACCGACGGGGATCGACCCTAGACCGACCGCGCATCAGGCGTGCGCTTTACCACTGGGCTACGTCCCGCCCCTCAATGCCACAATCATCGTTGTACTTTATATAGACATTAGGACGCTAATAAAGAAAGAAATGTTTTATTTAACGACGCACTCAACACATTTTATTTACGGTTATATGGCGTCGGACATATGGTTAAGGACCACACAGATTTTGAGAGGAAACCCGCTGTCGGCACTACATGGGCTACTCTTTCCGATTAGCAGCAAGGTATCTTTTATTTGCTCTTCCCACAGGCAGGATAGCACAAACCATGGCCTTTGTTGAACCAGTTATGGATCACTGGTCGGTGCAAGTGGTTTACACCTACCCATTGACCCTTGCGGAACACTCACTTAGGGTTTGGAGTTGGTATCTGGAATAAAAATCCCATGCCTCGACTGGGATCCGAACCCAGTACCTACCAGCCTATAGACCGATGGCCTAACCACGACGCCACTGTAAACCGCTTGCATTGACCATAACTGGTTCAACAAAGGCCATGGTTTGTGCTATCCTGCCTGTGGGAAGTGCAAATAAAAGATTCCTTGCTGCCTGTCGTAAAAGAGTAGCCTATGTGGCGACAGCAGTTTTCCTCTAAATAAAACAGTGTCAGAATGACCATATGTTTGACGTCCAATAGCCGATGATAAGATAAAATATCAATGTGCTCTAGTGGCGTCGTTAAATAAAACAAACTTTACTTTTTTTAATTGCTGTGGTCCTAAGGGGTATTTGTACAACAAGCCTGCAAATGCCGATCTGTCATCTCTTAAGTCTTGGAGATAGTGTATTGTGTACGATACACGTTGACAGAGAAACTAGCCATTTCATCATTCCCTTGCTGTAAATAAAGCGCTCGCCTAACATGCTTGCGTCGTAGGCTCAGACCATTTCATGGACCTATTATCTGATTGGGTGGGTTTTTTCCTCTTCACAACCAGTGCACCACGGCTGGTATATCAAAGATCGTGGTATGTGCTGTACTGTTCATGAGGGGAAAAAATGCATATAAAAATGGGGGGAAAAAATGTAGCCGATTTTCTGTATGATTAAGAGTGTGAAAAAAAAATTAGCAACTGTTCTACATCCAATAGCCGTTGATTAACAAATCAATGTACTCTATGGACATCATAGAGTTGAGACCGGCCTCGGTGGCGTCGTGGAAGGCCATCGGTCTACAGGCTGGTAGGTACTGGGTTCGGATCCCAGTCGAGGCATGGGATTTTTAATCCAGATACCGACTCCAAACCCTGAGTGAGTGCTCCGCAAGGCTCAATGGGTAGGTGTAAACCACTTGCACCGACCAGTGATCCATAACTGGTTCAACAGAGGCTATGGTTTGTGCTATCCTGTCTGTGGGAAGCGCAAATAAAAGATCCCTTGCTGTCTGTCGTAAAAAGAGTAGCCTATGTGGCGACAGCGGGTTTCCTCTAAAACACAGTGTCAGAATGACCATATGTTTGACATCCAATAGCCGATGATAAAATAAAAAATCAATGTGCTCCAGTGGCGTCGTTAAATAAAACAAACAATTTTTTTTCATAGAGTTGAACAAAATAAACATTAACATTTTCCTTGCAAATTCTTAGAAATATTCCCTTTACTACCAAAATCGTCATGTCCCTATGAGCTAATGATATACCCTTGGCTATAATTATATAATCCTCGCCAGTCCTGGGGAACACTGGACTATCCCATTAACTAGCGATACACCTTGGTTGACATGGGTGACGTGGAAAATCAATGGCCTCCTGGTCATCGGTGCCTTATCCCACACGATCTGCAAATGAAGTGGGGGACATGCATTATAAACACAGAGTGACCTAAACACTGAGACGGGTCGTTATTTCTCGTGTTTCGGTTCCACTGATTCTGTGAGACTATAAACACTTCAAGGAATGGAGCTCACGACTTTCGATTCGTTACACAAGCGTTAGCCGTCGTGATTAACGACCGGCGGTTTGCATGTGGCTCGAATGCCGATGATTTCGTGTTACCATCACACAGAGGACTGTTATGGACTTCAAAAGCTAACCTAACAAATTATGTGGATGTTTATTAATGGATATCATAATATTTTCATGCAAATAGGCAAGGCTCGCTAGTAAATCGTATGGATTAAAAGGTACCAGTTAAATGTAAATCGAAGTAACCCGACCGATCGACAAGACAGACAGACAGACAAACTGGTAGACTGGCCTCAAACCGGTATCGGTGGTGTCGTGATTAAAGAAAGAAATTGTTTATTTAACGACGCACTCAACACATTTTATTTACGGTTATATGGCGTCAGACATATGGTTAAGGACCACACAGATTTTGAGAGGAAACCGACTGTCGCCACTACATGAGCTACTCTTCCGATTAGCAGCAAGGGATCTTTTATTTGTGCTTCCCACAGGCAGGATAGCACAAACCATGGCCTTTGTTGAACCAGTTATGGATCACTGGTCGGTGCAAGTGGTTTACACCTACCCATTGAGCCTTGCGGAGCACTCACTCAGGGTTTGGAGTCGGTATCTGGATTAAAAATCCCATGCCTCGAATGGGATTCGAACCCAGTACCTACCAGCCTGTAGACCGATGGCCTACCACGACGCCACCGAGGCCGGTGTGTCGTGATTAAGCCATCGAGCTGGTAGGTACAGGATTCGCAGCCTGGTACCGGCTCCCACCCAGAGCGAGTTTTAACGACTCAGTGGGTAGATGTAAGGCCACTACACCCTCGTCTCTCTCACTAACCACTAACAACTAACCTTCTGTTCTGGACAGAGAGCTCACATAACTGAGGTGTGTGTGCCCAGGACAGCGTCCTTGACCATTAATTGGCTATAAGCACGAATATAAGAAAAAGAAGACTGGCCTCACTTCAGCATATATTATAAATAACTGTCACGGGGATCCTATAATACCCGTAACTGAATAAAACACGATTATCCAAATATCTCTTCTAACTGTATATCTTTTAGATCGCTCTGTATCGGGCAGTCTAATACCCGAGTGGCTCGGCTCTAGGTATAATCAGAGATAATATCTTATATAAATATATAAATATATATATATATATATATATATATATATATATAATATATATATATATATATATATATATATATATATATATATATATATATATATGTAGCACGTTTAGTTCACTAGAAAACACAACAAAACACAATACATTTTGGAATCTGTATTAACACTACGCTGACAAATGTACTTGCCGCAGTACTTGCAACAATATAATAACAACCCAGAGCTAATCACTTAATTAGTTAATCACTAGGTGTTTAGTTTACACAATATTCTAATCACTTCACGGTGATACAACACACACACGTGTGATAATTAAGAAACGCTGCCAGGGGAACTTAATTAATAAAGGAATTACAACTCTATTCCTAACTGGTTAATTTTTAATTAACCCTTAACTACTCATTCAGTAACCTTGTAATACAGAATTAATACTGGTACATATCACCATAAAGACAATAACCTACAGTTTACCTAGGTCCTCTAGGATGACCGGCTAAGCTTTAATATTTTAGAACAGTGAAGCCTACAATTTAATTCGTCAGATTACCGGAAACACTGTCTAAATAATATTGGTATAATACAGTATTAAAATATTTAAAGTCACATCAATCACATCAAAGTTATACAACAGAGCAGAAAAATATATTTACCAGTCCAGACGGACAAACGTTCCCCGGGAGCCTTCCAATGTTTCTCCCCGATATATCTAAAATCCTATCTATTTATTAAAAAATTCTTAGGACAGCGAATATCGCCTGGGAGCACAAAGCGGTACCTCACCTATCATGTGATAGTTCCACAACTCCCAGAGACGGTATATTTTCTTAGATGGCCAGACTTACTGTTGCCTAGTTCGCCAGAAACCACGGTCGTAAAACCGCACTACCGGAGTTATTACGTAATTACTGGCCACATGGCCTCCACACCTGGTCTAAGTGTGTATGAGGGGGTACGGTCGCGCGGAGGTATTACATAACCAAGATGCACACGGCCCTCTAAAACAATTAAAATCGCCACAGGCGAAAAGATAAGAGCATTGTTTCCCCGTTCACATAACTTACATCAGTTAGTTTTTTATTA
>NW_024535819.1:0-11421 GCF_016097555.1 Gigantopelta aegis
TTTTTGGAATCCTCAAGAATTTACCGATAAAGTTTAGTGTCTTGAATATTTTTAACATTTTTTAGCAAACGGGTAAAAACAATTGGATGTTTGAAACAAGTCGTTGTTATTGGGTTGGATTTTACAATTGCAGTGTATGACCTAAAAGAATTATGATGTGCTATTTTTGATTTACTGTGTATAATATATTCGGGGGTGGAGAAAGCTCAAATGAGCTGCCCCAGGCAATTGCAAATGGAGTGCTAATTTTGCAGCAGCTTTCTTCATATTGGTGCATCATCATAACACTGGCACTAAACATTTATCGGTTCAGGATTTAATTCAAAAAAATCGTGTCTTTTAATAACAGCAACATTATGTCGTCTGATATACGTTGACCCTGATGCCATTATATGAAGTCTTCATGAACATTAAATGTGGAATCAAACCAACGCAAGCACAAACTATCACTTGTGTCCTTGTTGGAAAGAAAATCAGGTCACCTCATCAGCTGCCCCCCAATGTGAAATAGGCCGGATTTATTGATATCTGCTGCAATCAAACGTAAGTGATTAAGGGCCAAGAATTTTAAGCAAACTCATCTTGAATATGATGGTGGGTATACTTTTGGATTTCTGCTTGAGGAACTAGTGAATACTGGGATATCATTTGATCGCAATAGTAGGAGTTGATGGAAATTTGAATTGATTTTGCCCAGCACCAGCCCTCAGGGTCATCAGGAGAGCAGGGAAACCATGTTTCCTCAGAATGGTAAGGCCTGGTCTAGCCAGAAAAATGACATTCTGTAACAGCTTTAGAAGGTATGCTCGGTTAATTTTCCTTTGCTCTCTGAATGCTGTATTTATGAAACATCTCTTTTCTCATGAACAGGAAAATCTCCTGAATTCCATTACGATTCCTTCCCAATTTGAAAACCTACTTTAAAAATGCCTCATCAGCTTGCTGACAGAACACTTCAGTATACCATTCCTTTTAGCTTTCAAACAAGTAAAAGCAAAATGCAGCATCGTGGCTTGATCATAATGAAACCAAGGCCACCTCTGTACCAGGATGGACTGGAATGAATGAAAAAAAGGAGACTTCTTTCCAAATTTCTTTTTGGATAAGAGGTTAACAAATAAGTGTTGATTTGGGGGGGACATTCTCCAAGACTTTCTAATATCTGTGGATTCTGAACTAGCAGCGGTACCAGTAGCCACCTGACCTAATGAACATGACTACTTGACTAGGATCTTGTGTTAATAAATTACATTTGCTTACTCATGCATGCAAACACTGTTAAAACTCAAGAATTTAATTACTATTATAGTTAAAATGATAAAGAGCTTCCTCAAATTATGACCAGGCCATGCCCTGAAGGACTGGGTGGAATCTCCAGCTTGTATTATTGAGTGTTCCTGTATGTGACCATATCAGTTTTAATCACATTACAAAAAACCAAGACTGACATTTATTTTCCTCTACAAAGGTACAATTATTTATAAACTTATGGTAATTGTGTTGTTTATCTTTTATGGGATGGCATGATGTTGTTTCCTTTTAGACTTGTGGTTTATTTTCAATATCTATAAAACTAAGAAGGCTCTAAAGTAGTTTTCACAGAGAGACAAATTGGTTTAAAATTAGGTATCTGCTTTTAGAATCTTATTTGAGCATTTTGAAATGGGGGGGAAACTGTGATTAGTACAGCAGGGTTGTAAGTAGCTTCTCATCATTGGGAGTTATGATAGAGGAAAATGAAGGTCATCAAAAGAAGTTTGTTTGTTCCTCTTTATGAAGTAGATCAGACTTAGCTTCAAAAAAACAAGTATAAATAAGTGCAGTACCATTTGAATTAGCTACTTCTGGTTTGGTTTTACACATGTATAGACTAAATCATTCTGATGACTATAGAATACAGTGTTACTGAGTATTATTAGTAATCATTATAAATTATTACCTGTTGTATTGTAATGATCATGAGTACACCCATCCAACCTGTAATAATAAAGCGTTTTTGGACATAATGGTAATATATGTCGACCCCAAGCCATTTTTTCTTAATTCAAATAAATATCACAATAAAGTAAATAAAAATTCATTAAATTTAGGAGTGGCGGTAATAAATAAAAGCTCAAGCAAGCCCTAAAGCGGAATGGCATTTAAGGACATTCCTTACATAGTAGCCACACAGGAAGTACACGAATGCAAATTTTTATTGGGAATATTGTTAATATAATCCTGTGATGAAACAAAATGTACATTTTCTACAAAGTTAAAAGGCTTTACTTTTGAGCCGTTTGCCTCAAAATTCTGGCACAACTCTTCCAACAATTAATTGAAAAACTATTTTGTCCTCGATGTTGTGGCACTGTGTAGGGACAACATACTACCATTCTTACACTGAGCTTGTTTGGAATTGTTTGAGTCATTTTTGTTGTTGGTTTACTGCTATCCTAACGTTAAAAGATTTTTTTTTTTAGAAATTACTCCTTATTTTGTAATTAATTAATAATTAAGGCATGTGACTCTCGTGACAAACTCACAGAATAGGTGACCATTTGACTTCAGTATTGAATCTAATACAATGGGTCTTCTGCAAAAAATGACTAGTGATATAATAATTATACAGTGGACTATTCATAAGGATTTTGGAATGGGGTCAACTGTTGACTATATCATAGAATAGGTCAGTATTTGACTACATTATAGGAAACCACATTTGACTTTATTAAGAATGGATTAACTGTTGACTTTACTATATTTAATTGAGTAGCTTTCACATTTGATACATAATTTACAGTGTGTGCAACCATCAACCACACCATAACGAGGGTCAAACAATATTATAAAATGGTTGGTAAGTAGTTATAGAAAAAGGGTTGAAATATCATAGAATGTATGAATACTTGACTGTATCAGAGAAAAGGTTAATAGTTACGATATAAGTTGGCACCTGACGAATTTCACTTGACCCCATTCTGTAAACCAATTTAGTGATTACATTACCTGTCAAATTAAAATCATGACAGTAATCAGTTGTTGTTGTCCCAAGTGAAAGCCATTATAATTCAAATCTTTTCGGTAAACTATTAACCTAGTATATATACATTCAATTGTTAACTGTAATCAAATGTTGTCAGATAACTTCATTATGTAGATTAAACTCAAGATTTGAAAGGTCTTTAAAGGCAAAGAAAATATTTCAAACAGAGTCAAACAAGGAGATTATTGTCATTAGTTAGTACAGTATCATCGTTGATAACTTTAGAAAGCCTAAAAGATGATTGACTGGAGGGGATTTGTATTTAGATTTCACTTCTCACTTTTCGCAACCATGTTGAATGTTATCTGAGATTTAAAAAATATAGATTTATCATGTAGCTATGTTAGAAAATGAATAATTTCACAACGTTCACACTCGACTCTTCAACTGCAGGTTTTATTCCCTTTGTATAAATTAAATCATTTATTACAATGTCTAACAAACAGTGATATTACAATAGACGTTATATTTTTGTTATACGTTAGATTTCAACAGTGTTTGAAGTTTTATAACCAAAATGGTTCCCAATTCCACCTTGTTGAAGACCAAGAAAATAAATCTAATGTCAGAATAAAAAATATTATACTAAAATAAAATTATCAATTTTTAATAAATGGTTGTTAACTTTTGAATATAAAATGATCATCTCATTTTCACACATGTAATAATTATCACAATAATTTACTTTGTAGTTTGTATATGTGGAGGTAAATATCTACAGAAAGTTTTAGAATTTACTTTCACAATTATTTATAAGATAAAGTGTATAACTGGCAAATTAAATTCAAAAGGAGTTTCCATAAACAAGAACTTATCATCACAGATTAATTTAAATTACTAAGTCCCAAAAGCTAGTAGATTGACGCATCAAAAAGTGTGCACATAACAGTTGGAAGTTGTGGGCGCTGCACACTCCTTTTACATAGTGTACACAGACAGAAGGGGGTGTTTTCTTTGCATGAATATAATTGATTGCGCTGTTTCGACTGGAATAGAATATTATATATTATATAACATCACGACAACTTTGATCGTTCCATGGGTGTTCGGAAAAAGTTTTTCTGTTGCTTTCTAGCCTATTTCTTGTGTATTGGATCATCGTCTGGGTAAGATAGCAATAATACTAACAACACGAATTAATTTGCTCATTTTCTGTTTATATTACATTAGTCAAAAACGGGTATCTGCACCTATGCTAGATCAACGAGCAATTCGTACAGAATTTATTCATCGGCTTTCTACACAACACAGCAAAGGTCCACTTATGGCTGTGGAGTTTCTCCTGGCTATCACGGTGCTCCCCGATACTACACAGGGTTATAATAATACCATTATTACGTGTAGTGTATTGAGGAAGATACTTAGGCAATTTTTGAAGAGCTGATGGCTTATACATAACAGCATTTGTAATAACTATAACAGCTTTGCATGATTTGAAAATAATAATTATAAACCAATGTAGGAAATCTTTTAATGTCTTCAATAAATATGATAATATATGCCTGAGTTGATATGCAAGATAGTGCTTTATACACTAATTAACTGTCTTCCAGGTATGTGTACTACACAACGTCCAGTGCTGCTTATTACATCAGTTATTAACAGTGTATCACAATGTTGTGTAGGCTATGCATTAGTCAACTTCAATGTATTCGTAAGTGGTTCTTGTATTAATTATATGACATTAAATATGAAAATGTTTTTAGCTCAATGCTCTCAAGGATGCAACTCATGGTAACTGTACTAGTCCTAATGTTTGTACTTGTGTTCAGCTGGTTGGAATGGAACATCTTGTGCAACAGGTAACATGACAACCTACTGACAGAACAACTGAAATATGATATATTTACAGTTTTTAAATACCATACGACTGCTGAGCATTGACATGGTTGCGAGTTCTTTTATCATAATGTTATTATATGTTGGCATGATATGGTCATGATTATGACTTACCAGCTATCAATTCTATGTATGTCAAAAGAGTCCTACTGTTAGCAGGTATTTTGTTCTTATCCAAATTCAATTTTCTATAACTTACTCAGAAAGGTTGCCATATTTGGTAATGGAAGCACAAATAGAAGCTATAGTAATTGGCCTTCATGACCAACTATTTTATGGTTGTATGTGGGTATATGTCTGTGTTACATAAAATGTAAATGTTATGTTATGATCAATGTTATATTGAAGGAGGGTAAATAATAGGCGTTAATCAATTGCTCACCCTCTTATAATTTCATTGGTAGTTCCTAATAGATATTAATGAATTGTGACACTAATAATGGAGGATGTAGTCATTATGGGTAACAACCCACTGCTGGATATACTATTGTTCTTGTATGAACAATTATATACTTTGGATATGACAATACACCTTGTATTGGTAAGCAAAATATTATAGGTCATTAAAAACGTTGTTTATATCCAAATATTGACGTACCAATTAAGATAATATAGATTTGATTACTTTCAAATAAAGTAACACATGAATCACAGTTTTGTATTATAAGAAATGTCAATGAACATTGCATGTTACATATTTGTCCATTTATGTTAGTTCCAGTCTACAATTAAAGGGCTTTACTTGTTTCACAGTTTCATAGAACAGTTTTGATATAAACCATGTTATGTGTTAGATAATTAAAAAGTATGTTCTTTGTTCTTTGTATTTGACTGTCATAATGTTAACAATAAATCACCTATTTTTTACTCTGTAGAATATTTAATGAGTGTATTCAAACTGTTTTAATTGGGAAACTATCACTGGGAATTTCACTAACCAACGGTGTCATCAGGAGATGTGTTAATACACCTGGTAGCTATGTCCTGTGCTTGTAATACTGGATATCAACTAGATAGTGATGGAAGAACATGTACAGGTTATGTGTTGTCGCTTATGTTAGTGCTGACATAGTTATAATACTGTTAAATTTAGCTGCTACATAAACCATCCTTGTTGTTATAGAAATATATGATAAACTATCTAGTTGTACAGTGGACATTATAATAAATTGTAGAAAGTTCACTAGGTCGTGTTACTATTTATGATAGTTTGTTAACTGGATATTGAAGGAATCAACAAATATTAATTTTTATGATGAGGTTAATTGGATGCTTGTCTTTGCACTAAATCCTACTTGTTGCATGAGCAGCTGTAAACTGTTCTTATGATATAGTATAGTTTATTTTCAGATGATGTGTACGACTTTGAGCAATTTGTATATTTCACTGTATTGTGATTTTATTTACTAGAGCATCTATTTTATATATATTTACAAATGATATTTTATTGTTACAATAAAAACTGTCAGTTAAGCAATACCTTGTTTATAGTTTGAACCATAAATCACGACTTTTGTTTAAATTAACAGAATACACGGCTACAGCTTATCTTATTCCATCGATGGTTAATTATAAAGAGAAACACTACAATTTGTAACCGATCAGTAATTGCTTATTTTTGATTTCATTAGCCAATACAGTTTGTCGTCAAATGTCTTTCTATTTTAATAAAGAACATGTTATTAAATGGGAGTTATATTAGTATAATATTTACAAATGATATTTCTATTGTTACAATAAAAACTGTCAATCAAGCAATAAACTTGTTATAGTTTAACTGTAAATCATGACTTGTAAACAGCTCAGTAATTGCTTTCTTTTAATTTCATTAGCCAATACAGGTTTGTCCATAAATGGTCTTCTATTTAATAAAGAACATGTTATGAAGTAGGAGTTATGTTACAAATAACAACATTACAATGTGTACTGTAGTAGAAAACACAATAACGTTGAGAACTAGCAAAATACACCTTTCGCATTGTTTATTTTAGTTACCTCAAATCTACTCAAGGCCTAATAATGACTGTGTGTACAAGATTTTACAATGTTATCTATTAGTGATATTAAGTGATTTTCTGAGTCACAGCGAATTTCAAGAATGAAATTGAAACTTTAAGCACATACAAATTAAAATCATGTTGTGACATTTGATAAAAGTAGAGTCTGACTCATGTTCTGTTTTTGATAACTTTCCATTTATACTTCCACTACTCTCGTAACAAAACTTGTTAAGTTTGTATTGTCACAATTATTATTACCACTTAACAATTTTATGTATATCAAAACAGTGCTACTGTTTGAAAGTATTTGTTCTAATTCTAATTAATTTGGCAACAACTTACTCTGAACGTTGTCATATTTAGTAAGTATACTGTGAACTAGTTGGCCTTCATGACCTACTTTAATGGTTTATGTGGGCATGTGTTCAATGGCCCGCACAAAATAAATGTTGTATGTTATGAGTAAATGTTCATATAAAGATGGTATGTGTTAAAAGCTTATTTATTTAGTTGCTCATCAATCTTATAATTTCATTGATATTTCCTAAAGATATTAATGAATGTGACATAGAATGGAGAATGTAGTCATTACTGTACTAACACTGCTGGATTCATACTATTGTTCTTGTATGAACAATTATATACTTGGATATGACAATCACACTTGTATTGGTAAGCAAATATTTTGGTTCACTAAACATTATTTATATCGAATATGGACGTACCAATTAGAGTATAATATAGATTTGATACTTTCAAAATAAAGTAAGCACACTGAATCACAGTTTTGGTGTTTATAAGAATGTCAATATAACATTGCATGTTAACATATTTGTCATATATGTACTTCCAGTCAATAGTTAAAAGGGTTTTTTCATTTCACAGTTTCACAGATCAGTTTTGATATAACCCAGTGTTTATGTGTAGATGATTAAGGTGTATGTTCTTTGTTCCTATGTTTTGACTGTCATTCATTTACTTTTACTTGTGTAGATATTAATGTCAATGTAGATAAGGAAGTGATAAAAGCATTGCATACTAGCACTTTTTGTTCTTGTACTTTAGTTCACTTTATAACTTAAAGGCTTTAGGTTTCCAAGTTTCTCAACATGGCTATAAGTAAAGAATGACGCATATTGGTAAGCATATATTTTGGGTAGTAAACATTTTTTTTGCGTGCTATAATTTCAGAATGTTAATGTAATAAATGTAGTATAATAATAAACTTTTGCTTGGCTTACAAAATGGTAAGGTATACCACAATCACGGCATTCAAATGAGGTAGATAAAGGATACTAGAACAGTTTGATGTAAACCATGTTATGTGTAGATAATTAAAGTATATCTCTTTGTGCCCTATCTTATCGTTGACTTATCATAATGGTAAACATTAAACTCACTCCATTTTACTTCCTGTAGATATTAGTAATGAATGTAATGAAAACCTGTTTTAATTGGTAACTATAGTGGGAATTCCTCACTAACAAACTGGTGTCACCAGAGATGTGTTAATATCAACCTGGTAGCTATGACTGTGCTTGTAATAGTGGATATCAACTAGATAGTGATGGAAGAATATGTACGGGTACATTCTGTCTTTATGATATTGGCTGATATATTTTGTAATACTGTTCAATTCAGCTGCTACGTAAAGAATCCTTGTTGTTATAGAAATATATGATAAAATATCCATAGTTTGTTACAGTTACATTATAGTGAATTCTAAAGTTTCATAAGGTCATATGTTACGTTTACAATAATTACTAAGCCCTATTTAAAGAAATCAGTAAAATGGACACTTGTGGGGGGTTTGCACTAAAACAGGTTGTTTGTTAAATGAGCAGCTGTCATTTTCTTATTATAGGTAGCTTTACTTTCACTTGTTCTTGCATTATAATATACCCTTACCTAACACCTACAGTTTATAATTTTAAACATACGGTTATGATTTACTTTGATTGATTAGCCAATATAGGTATGCCTTAAAATGTCTTCAATATATAAAGAACTGCTATGAGTAGGAGTTACACATTGTGTAGTTTTAGTAACATAGCTATATACCTTTGCACTAATGGTAAAAATATACTTATTTATTTGGTTAAATCAAGGCCTTCTATTAATGTGTGGTCCAAGATTTTACAAAGTTATCATATAGCACACATTAAATGATTTTTCTAATCACCTTCCATTTCAGAATTGAAATTAAACTTTAGTACCAAAATTAGAAACAATTTATTAACATAGTGTTGAAAATGATAAAGTAGAGCATATAATGACAGTAACCTTTAAGAGGATCTGACTCATGTTGTGATATGATAACTTGTCATTTATACTTCCCTACTTATTAAGAGCTCATGAAATATTAATTTCTATTTTAATGTCTTTTCTTTTTATTTAGAAACATTTGAATGTCTAAATCAGACAGGTGGATGTAGCCAAATATGTACTAACACTGTTGGATCCATATTTACTGCTCATGTGTTAAATGGTTACTTTTTACTAGAGGATAACATGACCTGTGCAGGTAAATACACTGTACACAGCACATACTTATTAATTGTATATTTAGTTCTTATCAGTTACTATATCACATTTAATTTTTGGAACGTACTCATACGCGAAATGTTGTGATAAGAGTATATATAAATTTTGGTACAAAGAGGCTTAATGGAGACATATAATTATAATAGGTGTTAAGAGTCACGATTTAATGTAATGTTACTCCACTATAACAAAAATGAATCCTAGAAAGCAATGACTTCACTACAGGACAGCTGTGAAGTGTTGTACTGGAGATCATCATTGGGTCACCATGTGTGCCATAAATACTAATGGTAGCTATACTACTGTTCTTGTAAACACGTGGATATAGTGTGGTCAAGTAATAACTGCATTGATTGTGAAGGTAGATATTAATAATTAATAGTTGTTTTTGATAGGAATATAAAAGTAATAGTTGGATTCAGAACCTATTCACATTTAAGTTTAAACTTGTATTGTTTAAAAGAAGCATCCCTTCAGGTTTACAGTGCATCATCTTAAGTTGCTTTTTTATATTACATGCTATATGTTTGTGTATACCCATAACCAATTTCTTGACCACCTAAAATTAGCTATTTTACAATTGAATTTAAATGGCAAAGTGATAATGGTTCATGTTATTTGTAAAGTTGATGAAGGAGTATCATGAAGCCCTAGTAATTGCTAAGAGATGTTAGCATGCAAAAGGTGTTATGTTAATAGTAAAACCCACTTAAACAAAAGTGATTTCTGTTAATATCAAATATCCAAATGATCATTTGTTCAGTGTTCAACTGAATTTTTAACATTATGATTTTGTAAAATTTCATTTTGAATTTTTTTTTATAAAACTTAACCTCTTTACATGCATCTTGTTTTTTAAGAGTAATTATATACCTTTTTTATTATGCGGGGATAATATAATAAATTTATATTTTTAAGAATTAAGAATGGGTGAAGGTACTTCTGGATGTACCCAAAATTGTACAATCATTGGAAGTTTTCAGTTCTTGTGAAGTGGAACATTTATTACAGGATTAAAAAAGTAATGGTTGGGCTGTATCATAAATCGTTCATGATAATTTTAAATCCCTCTTTTCGCCATAATTTTACTTTAACTTGGTTGCCGATTATTTCTTCTTAATTCTTCAAGAATCAAACTATCCATAGTAGTTCTTTTATGTGTTTTCATTTTATAAATAATGGGTTTATTTTAAACCACATTAGCTTATTTTTACTTCTATAATATTATGAGTTTTCAACTGTTTTAATTGGTAATTAGTGGGGAAATTTCTCACTAAAAATGTGTCACAAGAGTTTTTAATCACTTGGACTATTTTGCTTGTAATACGGATAAAACTAGATATGATGGAAGAACATGTACGGTATGTGTTTGTTCCTTTGTTAGTGCGAATATTTTGTGGGTTTTCATTAAGCTTTTACAGAACTATTTTTTTATATAGAAATATATTAAATTTTCATAGTTTTACGGAAATTATAGTGAATTTAAAGTTTCATGGGTCATTACTGGTTGCAATTGTTAATGTATTATTAATCAACAAATTATATTAATTTCATGGGTGAGATTAATGGGGGTTGTCTTTCATAAACACTACTCATTTGTTAAACACCCGTAATTGTTTTTTATGTTATGTAAATTTTTTTTCAAGATTGTAAGATTTCAACCATTCAAATTTTTGGTACCGTTTGTGTTATTTTCTAAAACATTATTTTAGTAATAATTACAAAGGTTTTTTTTTGTTAAAATAATCATCAGTCAAACCTGAGCTGTAAACCCTGACTTTTCTTTACATTGTCCTTTGTGTTTAACTTACAAATACACCTTAAACTTTATTTATTCCATTAGATAAGTCAAAATGTAAGTATACTTCTTGTAGGCATGTTTATTAATTGTTCTATTATGAAGTTATTTCCTTCATATCTGGTTAATGTGTTCTATGATAGATGTTTCTATAAGTCACAATGCTTGTGTAGAAAAACAGAGCATTTATTTATAGGTTACTTTAGGGTCCAATT
>NW_024535820.1:0-15348 GCF_016097555.1 Gigantopelta aegis
TCCGAAAAATTGGATTTTTCCGAACTGGTGAGGTCATAAGTTCGAATAAAGAATTTTTTTGGTACATATGGATTGGGACCACTCACACAGGGTCTCCTCCACTCTTAAATATCCGAACCCTTTCGGCAGTCATATATGAGGCAATTACCCGTTATATAAGAAAGCCTATAGTGGTGCCATTGTAACGTGTCCGAAACTTCCCTAACTTTCCACCCACCCCTTCAAAGAAATGTTTACATCTAAAGGAAAAGGTATGTACTATGTCCCTCGTGGGGCGAATTTGGCACATTTATTTTATTCCTTGCCCCAAATAATTGCTGAATAATTAAAAAAGTAATTTTGGGGGCCGAATTTTTAAAAATGGGCGGGTCATAAGGTAAAGAATTTTTTTGGTACATAAGGATTGGGACCACCTCCCCCAGGTTTCTCCTCCACCTATAAATATAAAGAACCCTTTCATGGAAGTCATAATGAGGGCCAATTACCGTCCTATAAGAACCACTTAGGGTGAAAGCATTGATATACGGTGGTTGAAACTCTACTTCACCCCACCCCTTAAGAAAATGTGTACTCTAAAGGAAAATGTATGTATCGTATGTACGACCTGCGGTGGGCGAATTTATTGGCACATTTATTTTAGTCCTTGAACCCAAATAATTGCTGAATAAGTGAAAAAAAATTTTGGGGCCGAATTTCCCGAAATTGGGGTTTTTCCGAACGGTGAGCATGTAGTCGAATAAAAATTTTTGGTAAATTATGGATTTGGGACCACTCACACAGGGTCTCTCCAACTTAAAATCAGAACCCTTTCCGGAAGTCAGTTATGGCCAAAAATTACCGTTATATAAGAAAGCCCATAGTGGGGGAAATCAATTGATATACTTGTACTGGAACTCTATTTTCACCCCACCCCTTCCAAAGAAAATGTGTAACATCTAAAGGAAAAGTATGTTGGTATGTACGACCCTGTGTGGGCGAATTATAGGGACATTTATTTTGTCCTTGACCCAAAATTGCTGAATAAATGAAAAAGTAATTTTGGTGCCGAAATTTTTACCGAATGGGGAGGTCATAAGTATCGAATAAAGAATTTTTTGGGTAAATAATGGATTGGGACCACCTCAACAGGGTCTCCTCACTTAAATATAGAACCCCTTTTCCGGAAGTCAGTTAATATGACCAATTACCGGCAAATAAGAACGCACTTAATGGTGAAACTTGATATACGTTTCTAACCTTACTTCACCCCACCCCTTAAGAAAATGTGTACATCTAAAGGAAAATGATGTATCGTATTTGACCTGCGTGTCGAATTATTGGCACTTTATTTTAGTCCTTGGACCCAAAATAATTGCTGAATAATGAAAAAAAATTTTGGGGCCGAATTTTTCCGAAATTGGGATTTTTGGCCGAACGGTGATCCTAAAGAATCGAATAAAGAATTTTTTGGTACATTTGGGTTGGGACAATTCACACAGGGTCTCCTCCACTCTATAAATATCAGAAACCCTTTCCCGGAAGGCAGTATATGAGGCAATTACCGTTTATATAAAAAGCACTATAGTGGTGAAATCATTGGATAAAGTGTTTGAACTCTACTTCACCCCACCCTTCAAAGAAATGTGGAATCTAAAGGAAAATGTATGTATCGATGTACGCTTTGTGTGGGGAATTATAGGCACATTTATTTTGTCCTTGCCCAACAAATTGCTGAATAAGTGAAACAAGTAATTTTTGGCCGATTTTCCAAAATTAATTTTTTCCCGTACGGGTAAGGTTCATAAGTAGTCAATAAGAAAGTTTTTGGTACATAATTGGATTTTGGGATCATACACAGGGTCTCCTCCCTCTTATTTATATTAGAACCCTTTTCCTGAAGTCAGTATATGGAGCAATTTACCGGCATATATGAAACGCACGGTAGTGCTGAAACATTGTATACTTGTTTCTAACACTACTTTCACCCCCCTCCTTCACGCCAAATGTGTACATCTAAAGGGAAATTGTAGGGTTCGTAGTACGACCTTCGGGGCGAATTATAGGCACACTTATTTTAGTCCCTTGACCCCAAATATTGGCTGAATAAGTGAAAAAAGTAATTTTGGGGCCGAATTTTTTCTAAATTGATTTTTTAAACCGAATGCGGATCCATAAGTAGTCGAAAAGAATGTTTTTGGTACATAAGGATTGGGACCACTCCCACAGGGTCTCCTCATCTATAAATTGAAACCCTTTCCAATGAAGTCCTATATACCAATTAACCCGGCATTAAAACCGCACTGTAGTGCTGAAAGCATTGATAACGTTTTCTAACATCTACTTTCACCCCCACCCCTTGAAGCAAAATGTGACATCTAAAGGCAAATGTATGTATCGTATGTAGAACCCTGCGTAGGCGAATTATTGGCATTTTATTTTGCCTTGACCCCCAAAATTGCTGAATAAGTGAAAAAAATAATTTTGGGGCCGAATTTTCCGAATGGATTTTTGCCGAACGGTGAGCATAAGTGTCGAATAAAGAAAGGTTTTGGGTACCTTAGGATTGGGACACTTCACACAGGGTCTCCTCCACTCTATAAATATCAAAACCCTTTTCCGGAAGTCAGTATATGAGGCAATTCCTTTCATAAAGGAACCACTATAAGCTGAAACCTTGATAAACGTGTACTGAACTCTATTCACCCCCCCCTTCAAAGAAATGTTGTACACTAAAAAAATTTGTATGTACCCTCTGTGTTTGGGCGAATTTTGGCCACTTTTATTTCCAGTCCTTGACCCAAACCAATTCCTGAATAAGTGAAAAAGTAAATTTTTTGTGGCCGAATTTTCAAAAATTGATTTGTGCCCGAACGGTGACTCTAAGTAGTCGAATAAGAAATTTTTTGGTACAAAGGATTGGGACCACCAACAGGGTTCTCCTCCACTCTTAAATATCAGAACCCTTTCCGGAAGTCAGTATAATTAGGCAATTCCGTTTAATAAGAAGCACTATAAAAAGTGGTGAAAACTTGATAATACGTGTACTGAACTCTACTTCACCCCACCCTTCAAAAAATGTGTACATCTAAAGGAATGTTTTATCTATTACCCCCTGCTTGGGCGAATTTAGGACATTTATTTTTAGGCCTTTACCCAAATATTGCTGAATAAGTGAAAAACGTAATTTTTGGGGCCGAATTTTTACCAAATGGTGAGTCCTAAGTAGTCCGAATAAATTTTTGGTACAATGGATTGGGACCAAACCACACAGGGCCTCCTCCACTCTATAACATATGAGAACCCTTTCATGAAGTCATTATATGAGCCAATTACCGGCATATAAACGCACTGTATGCTGAAAGCCTTGAATATACGTGTTCTAAATCTACTTCACCCCACCCCTTGAAGCAAATGTTTACATTAAAGGCAATGTATGTATCGTTGTACGAACCTCGTAGGCAATTATTGGCAACATTTTATTTTTAGTCCCTTGACCCAAATATTGCGAATAAGTTGAAAAAAATAATTTTGGGGCCGAATTTTCCGAATGTCTGATTTTTTGCCGAACGTGAGTCATAAGTGTCGAATAAAGACCGGTTTTGGTACATATTGATTGGGACAATCACACAGGGTCTCCTCCACTCTATAAATATCAGAACCCTTTCCGGAATTCAGTATATGAGGCAATTACAGTCATACCAGAACGCACGCTATAGCGTGAATGAACCATTGATAAACGTGAACTGACTCTACTTCACCCCACCTCTTCAAAGAAAATGTGTATAGATAAGGAAATGTCTGTATCGTATGTACAACGCGTGGTCGAATTATATGCGCACTTATTTTAGTCCTTGACCCAAAATGTCCGGAATAAGTGAAAAAAGTAATTTTTGGCCGAATTTTGCAAAATTGATTTTTACCGAATGGTGAGCTCTAAGTAGTCGAATAAAGAATTTTTTTGGTGTACATAATGGATTGGGAACCCTCACACAGGTCTCCTGCACTCTGTAAATATCCGAACCCTTCCGGAAGTCACTAGATGAGTCCGCAATTACGTATATAATAAAGCCTATAGTGGTGAATCCTTGAATAAAGCGTATTGAATCTCTACTTCACCCCACACCCGCCTTCAAAGAAAATGCTGTACATCCTTAAAGGAAGTGTATGTATCGATGTACGCTCTGTTGGGCGAATATAGGCACATTTATTTTCAGTCCTTGACCCAATATTGCTGAATAAGTGTAAACAAGTAATTTTGGCAGCCGAATTTTCGAAAATTATTTTTTCCCGAACTGTGAGTCATAAGTAGTTCAATAAGAAAGTTTTGGGTACATATGGATTGGGATCAGTGACACAGGGTCTCCTCCACTCTATAATATATCAGAACCCTTTCATGAAGTCAGTATATGAGGCACTTACCGCTATATGAACGCACTTTAGTGCTGAAAGCATTGATATACGTGTTCTAACCCTACTTCACCCCACTCCTTGAAGCAAAATGTGTACAATCAACGGAAAATGTTATTGGGTATTTACGCCCTCTGTGTGGGCGCATAGTAGGCACATGTATTCAGTCCTTGACCCCACAATTGCTGAATAAATGACAAAAGTAATTTGGCGCCAGAATTTTACCGATGGTATCAGAATTATCGAATAAAGAAGTTTTTTTGGTACATAAATGATTGGGACACTCACCCAGGGGCCCTGTGCACTATAAATATGATACCCTTTCTGAAGTCCGTTATATGATCCAATTACCGGCATATATAACGCACTGTATTGCTGAAAGCATTGATTGAACGTGGTCTAAATATTCTCCTTCACGCCACCCTTGAAGCAAAGTGTGTACATCTAAATTCACTTGATGTATCGTAGGTACCGACCTGCGTAGTGCGAATTATTGGCCACATTTATTTTTAGTCCCTTGACCCAAATCATTGCTGAACTAAGTGCAGAAAAGTAAACTTATTGGGCCCGAATTTTTCCGAAATGGAATTTTTGCCTGATAACCGCATGCTGAGGTCATAAGTAATCGAATAAAGAATGGTTTGGGTAATTATGGATTGGGACCCATTCACACAGGGTCTTCCCTCCACTCTATACAAAGATCAGAACCCTTTCCGGATGTCAGTAATATGACGCAATTACAGGCATATAAGAACGCACGATTAGTGCGGTGAAACCATTGATATCCGTGTTCTAACATCGAACTCTCCACCATTCACCCCACCTCTTCAAAGAAAATGTGTATATCTAAAGGACCATGTATGTATCGTATGTACGACCCTGCTGTGTGGGCGAATTACAGGCGCATTTTATTTTAAGTCCCTTGACCCTCAACTAATTGCTGAATAAAGTGGAAAAAAGTGAATTTTGGGGCGAATTTTCGAAAATTATTTTTGCCGAACGAGTTTAGTCAAAAGTAGTCGAATAAGAATTTTTTTTGTACATAGTGGATTGGGACCACTCACCCCAAGGGTCTCATCCACTCACTATAAAATATCATAACTCTTTCATGGAGTCAGTATATGAGGCACTTACCGGCATATAAGAACGCACTATCTTGGTGAAATCATTGCATATACCGTGTTCTAACACTCTTACTTCACCCACACACCCCTTCAAAGCAAAAATGTGTACCATTAAAGGCAAAATGTATTTATCGTATGAACGAACCTGCGGTCGGCGAATTATGGCACAATTTTATTTTAGGTACCTTGACTGCCAAATAATTGCTGAATAAGTGAAAGAGGTATTCATTGGGGCCGCAAATTGTCGAAAATTGATTTGTTAACCGAATGGGAGGTCATAAGTAGTCGAATAAAGAAGATTTTTTGGGGTACCTAAGGATTGGGCCCACTCACAACAGGGTCTCCGGCACTCTACTATATATCAGAACCCTTACCTTCCATAAGTCCGTATATGAGGGCAATTACCGTCATATATCAAAGAACGCACTGTAGTCTAGAAACCAGTGATATACGTGTACCTAACTCTACTACTTCACCCCAAACCGTCTTCCAGCAAAATGCTTGTACATCAAAGGGAAATGTTATGTTATCCGTATTGTACTACCTGCCGTGGCGCGAATTACAGGCTCACACTTATTTTAGGTCCTGTGAACCCAAATAATTTGCTGTGACATAAGTAAGTGAAAAACAGGTATTTTTGAGGGCCCGCATTTTCGAAAATTGATATTTTACCGAATGCGGAGAGTCCATAAGTAGATCGAATAACAAATTGTTTGTGGTACATAATGGGATTGGGAACCACTCACCACAGTCGTCGTCCCTGCACTCGTATACATAAATGAGAACCCTTCATTTCCATGAATCAGGATAGTGATGCAATTATACCTGTCTCTATAGAACGGCACTGTATTGCTGTAAAAGCAATTGATATATACCGTTTTCTGGACATTACTTCACCACCTCCCGACCCCGTTTGAAGCAAAATGTGTACATCTAAAGGACAAATGTATGTATCGTATGTACGGACCCTGCGTGGGCGAATTATAGGCACATTTCATTTTAGTCCCTTGACCCAAATATATTTGCCTGAATAACTGGCAAAGAACTAATTTTTTTGTGGGGCGGCGAATTTGATTGTTACCAAAGTGATTTTGAGTCATACGGTGAGTCCAATTAAAGAATAAGACCTTTTCTGTGGTACATAATGGATTGGGACCACGTCACACAGGGCTCCTGCCATCTACTATAACTTATGAGAATCCTGTATTTCATGAAGTCAGTATAGTGAGCCAATTACCGTTCTATAAGAACGCACTGTAGTCGCTGACAGCATTGATATACGTGTTTACGTGGACTCTATTTCATTCACCCCACCCCCTTGAGAGAAAAATGTGTACTCTAAAGGAAAATGTTATGTATCGTATGTACGACCTGGCGGAGGCGAATTATAGCACATTGTATTTTCAGTCGCCTTGACCCAAATAAATTTGCTGAATAAAGGAAAAAAATAAATTTTGGGTGCCGAATTTTCCGAAATGGATTTTTTTTCCCGGGGGATGGTGTAGCTCATAAGTAGTTCGAATAAAGAAGTGTTTTGGTACACTAAATGGCATCTTGGGACCCACTCACACACGGAGTCTCCTGCCCTAACTATCCTATCAGAACCCTTTCCTGAAGTCAGTATATCATGATCCAATTTACCGGCATATAAGAACGCAACTGTAGGCTGAAAGCTGCTGATCTACGTGTTCCTAATATCTACTTCCAACCCCCCACCCCCCTTGAGCAAAATGTGCTCATATCTAAAGGAAAATGTATGTATCGTATTTACGACCTGCGTAGCAGCGAATTATTGGCACATGTTATGTTTAGTCCTTGACCGCAAATATTGCTGAATAAGTGAGAAAAATACTTTTTGGGGCCGAATTTTCCGAATGGATGATTTTTGCCGAACGGTGAGTCCCCAATAAATAATCCGAATAAAGAAAGGTTTTGGTACATTATGGATTGGGGGACATTCACACAGTGTCTCCCTCTCCACTCTATAATATCAGAACCCTTTCTTCCGGTCAGTATATGACGCAATTACCGTCATACAAGAACGCACTATAAGCGGTGAAACCCATTGATAGAACGTGTAACTGAAACTCTACTTCACCCCCCACCGTCCTTCAAAGAAAATGTTTACATCTAAAGGAAACTGTATGTAATCGTATGTACGACCCTGCGTGGGCGAATTAGAGGCGCACTTATTATTAGTCCCCTTGAGACCCAAATAATTTGCTGAATAAGTGAAAAAAGTGATTTTGGGGCCGAATTTTTTCGAAAATTGATTTTTTGCCGAACGTGAGGTTCAAAAAGTAGTCGAATAAACTTTTTATTTTGTACATCATGGATTGGGACCACTCAATACAGGGTCCTCATCCACTCTATAAATATCAAGAACTCTTTCCGGAAGTCCATTATATGAGGCAGATTAACCGTTATATAGAAAGCACTAATATGGTGAAAATCATTGATATCGTGTACAATGCACACTCTACTGTCCGACCCACTTCCTCCTTCAAAAGAACAATGTGTATCATCTAAAGGACGGAATGTTATGTACCGTATGAACGCTCTGCTGTGGGGGGAATTATAAGGCACATTTATTTTCATTCCTTGACTGAAATAATTGCTGAATAATGTTACAACGAAGTTAATTTAGGGGCGGAATTCTTCGAAATTGATTTTTATACCGAATGGTGAGTCCTAAAGAAGTTCGAATAAGAGAATTGTTTTTGGTAGCATAATGGATTGGGACCACTCACACGGTGTCCTCCTTCCTCTGTAATAGCCCGAACCCTTTCATGAAGTCAGTATAATGAGGCAATTAACCGTTATATAAGATCGCACTATAGTGGCTGAAATCATTGATAAATAGTTTATTGATATGCTACTTCACCCCCCAAACCTTCAAAGCAAATTTGTCCCTCTAAAGGAAATGCTATGTATCGTATGTACGCTCTGTGTGGGCGAATTTAGCGGCAATTTGTTTTAGTCCTTGAACCCAAACATTGCTGAACTAATTGAACACCAGGAATACTTGGTGCCCGAATTTTCCGAATGGATTTCTTCCCAGTACGGTTAATCATAACTAGTCGAATAAAGAAAGTGTTTGGTACATATATGGATTTGGTCCAGTGCCACCAGGGTCTCCTCCACTCTATAAATATCACCCACCCTTTTCCCGAAGTCAGTTAGTATGACGCAATTACCGGCATATAAGAACGCACTGTAGTGCTGAAAGCATTGAATACGTGTTACTAACCATCTCTTCACACCCACCCATCTTCACGAAAATGTGTATATCTAAAGGGAAATGTATGTATCGTAATTAGCGACCTGGTGGCGACATTATAGGCAACTTATTATTTTAGTGTCCTTGAACCCAAATAATGGCTGAATAGTAAACAATAAGGCTTTTGTGGCCGAATTTTTCGAAAATTTGATTTCTTGTGCCGAACGCGGAGTCATAAGTAGTCGAATAAAGAATTTTTTTTTGGTACATGAGGATTGGGGACGCACTCACCCAGGGTCTCCTCCACTCTATAAAATATCAGAATCTCTGTTCCGGAAGGTCAGTAATATGAGGCAATTACCCGTTATACTTAGCAAGCCCTCATATGTGGTGCAAATCATTGATTATACGTGTCCTGAACTCTACTTTCCCCCCCACCCCTTCAAAGAAAATGGGTACATCCTAAAGTAAAATGTTATTTATCATATGTACGCCCTGCGTGGGCGAATTATAGGCACATTTATTTTGAGTCGCTTGACCCAAATAATTGCTGAATAAGTGAAAAACGTAACTTAGGGGTGGAATTTTCGAATTGATTTTTACCGAATGGTGAGTCATAAGTAGTTCGAATAAAAGAATGTTCTTTGGTACATAATGGATTGGGAACCAACCACCCAGGGTCCTCCTGCACTCTATACATATGAGAACCCTTTCAGGAAGTCAGTATAATGAAAGCCAATTACCTGCATATAATACGCACTGTAGTGGCTGAAAGCATTGATAATCGTGTTTCTTACACTCTACTTTCCCCCACTCCCACCCCTTGAAGCAAAATTGTGTACTCTAAAGGGCAAATGTATGTACTACGTATCTACGCCCCCTGCGTAGGCGAATTATTGGCACATTTCAATTTAGTATTCCTTTCGACCCAACATAATTGCCTTGAATAAAGGTGAAGTTAAAAATAATTTGGCAAGCCGAATTTTCCCGAAATGGGCTTTTTGTCCGAACGGTGAGATCAGGTAACCGTTTCGAATACAGAACAGATTTTGGTAAAAATAGATACTTCGCGACCCACTGCACACAGTAGGTCTCCTCCACTCTATAACTATCAAGAACCCTTTCCGGAAGTCAGTAATCTTGAGGGAATTAACCCGTAGATCAGACACGCACTAATGTGTGAAATCATTGATATACCGGTTACTGCAATCTCTAGACATCACCCCCACCCTGTCCCCCCATCCAACGAATGTGTACACTAAATGGAAATGGATGGTATGGTATGTACGACTCGTGTGGAGCGAATTGATCAGGCCACATGTTATTTCAGATGATCCGTCTTGGACCTCAAATAAATTGTGCTGAATAAGTGAAACAAGTAATTTTGATTTTGGGGCCGCATTTTTTCGAAAAATTGATTTTTGGCCTGAACGGTGAGTTCATAATGGTCGACATAAGTTTTTTTTTTGGTACATAATGGATTGGGACCAAGTCACACAGGGTCCTCCTCCACTCATAACATAGATCAAACCCTTTCCGGAAAGTCATTAATTGAGGCCAATTACCGTTTATATAAGAAAGCACTATAGTGGTGAAAATCATGTGATATACGTGCGTACTGAAACTCTACTTTCACCCCCACCCCTTTCAAGAAACATGGGATACGATCTACAGGCACCTGTATGTAATCAGATGTTACGACCTGCGTGGGCGAATTATAGCCATTTATTTTAGTAGTCCCTTGACCCAATATTTGCGATAAAGGGTGAAAAAAGTATTTGGCAGCGATGTTTTGAGAAATTATTGTTTCTCTCCGAACGGTGAGGCTTGAACAATCTAAGTAGTCGAATAAAGAAAGTTTTTGGTCACAATTGGACTGGGTCAGTGACCACAGGGTCCTCCTCCATCTATATATATCAGGAACCCTTCATGAAGTCAGTATATGGAAGCAATTACCGGCATATATGCTAGCCCTGTAGTGCTGAACGCATTGATTATACTGTTCTAACAGTCTCTTCCCCCCGACTTTACTCCTTCAGCAAAAATTGTGTACTATCTAAGGGAAACTGATGTATCGGTATATGACCGACCCTGCGTGGGCGAATTATAGGCACACTTATGTAGTTAGTTCTCCCTGACCCCAAATAATTGCTGAATACGTGACAAAAGTAATTTTTGGGCCGAATTTATATTCCTAAAATTGATTTTATACTACCCGATGCTGATCATAGTTCGAATAAAGATGTTTTTGTGGTACATTAATGGATTTGGACCACTCACAAGGGTCCCTGCACTCTATAAATATGAAACCTTTCAATGAAGTCATATATGAGGCCAAATTAACAACCCGGCATAATTAAGAACGCAACTGTAGTTCTGAAACCAGCCTTGATTATACGTGTTCTAAACAGTTACGTGTCACCCCCCCACCCATTGAAGCAAATGTGTAATCTAAAGGCAATATGGCTATTTAATCCATAGCAAGTATTTACGTAAAACCCCTCGGCGATGTGGGCGATTCTAGCACATTGTATTTTTAGTCCTTGAACCCAAATGTTGCCTGAATATGAAACCCGTAATTTTGGGGCCGAATTTTTAACCAAATGTGAAGTACATATGTAGATCCGCAACAGCATGTTTTTTGTGTAAATCAATGGATTGGGACCACTCACACAGGGGTCTCCTGCACTCTATAAAGTAGGAGAAACCCCTTTCCGTGAAGTCAGTATATGAGCCATTACCCGTCGCATATAAGACGCACTTGTATGCTGAAAGCATTGATATACGGGTTCTAACATCTACGCACCCCCACCCCTTGAAGCAAATGTGTCATCCAAGGCATGTATGTAATCAGTTTGTACACCTGCGTATGCGAACTTATTGCACATTTATTTTAGTCCTGTGACTCCCAAAAGAAATTAGCGCTGAATTAAGTGAAAAAATATAATTCTTGGGGCAATCTAGTTCCGAAATGGATTTTTTTCCGAACGGTGGAGTCATAAGTAAATCCGATCAAGGAAAGATTTTGGTAAATTATGGATTGTACCACTCACACACACTGGTCTTCCTCCACTCTATAAATATCAGAACCCTTTCCGGAATTCAGTATATGAGGGAATTACCGTTATATAAGAAAGCACGTATATATGGGTGAAAATCATTGATTACGTGTACTGAACTCATTCCCCCCCACCCCCCTCCCTTCAAAGAAATGTGTACATCTAAAGGAAAATGTTTATGGTATGTCGCTCTGTGTGGGCGAATTATAGGCCATGTATTCAGTCCTTGATCCAAACTTGCTTGGAAAAATGAAAAAAGTATTTGGCGCCGAATTTTTTTATACCGAATGGTTGAGTCATAAGTAGTCGAATAAAGAATTGTTTTTGGTACTACTTGATTGGGGACCACTCACACAGGGCTCCTGCACTTTTATAAATATATGAGACCTTTTTCATGAAGTCAGTATCATGCTCCATTACCGGCATATAAGAACGCCCTGTAGTGCTGAAAGCATTGATATACGTGTTTTCTAACATCTACTTCAACACCACGCCCTTGAGCCAACTTGTACATCTAAAGGCAAATGTCTGTATCGATGTACGACCTGCTTATGCGAATTATTGGACATTTATTTTAGTCCCCTTGACCCAAAATAATTGCTGATAAGTGGAGAAAAAAAAAACTTTTAGTTGGGCCGAATTTTTCCGAAATGGATTTTTTTTGCCGACGGTGATCATACAATAATCGAATATGTGAGAAAGGTTCCTTTTGGTACACATTATTGATTGTGACCACATTCACCCACCAGGGTCCTCCTCCACTCCTATAAAAACAATCAGAACCCCTATCTCCCGAAGGTCAGTATATGAAGGCAATTCACCAGTATCAATAGAAAGCACATAGGGTTAAATTCAGTTGATAACTGTGTATTTGAACTCTCTTTCCCCACCACAACCATTCATATAGAAAAGTTGTGTTACATCTAAAGCAAAGTGTATGGTATCGTATGTACGGCTCCGTGTGGGCGAATTAAGCCACATTTATCTTTAGTCCTTGACCCAAACAATTGCTGAAATAAGTGAAACAAGTATTTTGCACGCCCCTGGCAATCTTTTCCAAAATGTCAATTTGTTCCCGTACGTTAACTTTCTAGTCATTCGATGAAAGAAGTTTTTGGTACCTATGGATTTGGGAATCAGTGACCACTGGTCTCCTCCCCTCTATATCTATCGAACCCCTTTTCAATGAAGTCAGTATATGGGCAAATTAACCGTCATAATTTGAACGCACTGTAAGTGCTGAAAGCATTGATAATACGTGTTTTCTACATCTACTTCACCCCACTCCCTCCGCGCAAATGTGTACATCTAAGGGAAAATGTATGTATCGTATGTACGACCTGCGTGGGGCGAATTATAGGCACACTTATTTAGGTCTTGACCCCAAATAATTGCTGAATATTGAAAAAGTAATTTTTGGGCGCCGAATTTTTCTAAAATTGGTTTTTTACACCGAATGCTGAGTCCAGAATAGTCCGAATAAAATTTTGTTGGTAGGCATAATGGATTGGGACCACTCCAACACAGGGTCTCCTGCACTTCTATAAATATGAGAACCCTTTCATAAGTTCCAGTATATGAGCCAATACCCCGGCTATAAGAACGCACTGTAGTGCTGAACGCATGACTTATAGTGTTCTAACCTCTACCTTCACCCCACCACCCTGCCACATCCTTGAAGCAAAATGTGTACATCTAAAGGCAATGTAGGTACGTATGTACGCCTGTGGTAAAGGGCGCATTTATTGCACATTTTATTTAGTCCCTATGACCTCCCCACTAATCTGCTGAATGTGAAAAAAATAATTCTTGGGGCCCCCAATTTTTCCGAATGGATTGTAATTTGCCGCACGGTGAGTCCCCATAAGTAGCGAATAAAGAAAGGTTTTGGTACACTTATGGATTGGGACAATCCATCGCAGGTTCTTCCTCAACTCTCATATAATTCAGAACCCTTTTCCGGAATTCAGTATATGAGGACTTACAGTCATACAAGAACACACTTAAGCGGGTTAAACCATTGGGATTTCCCGTGTACTGAACCTCTTTTCCCCCCCCCCCCTTCCAAAGAAATGTGTAACATTCTAAAGGAAAATGTTTAAGGTAGTACCTCCTTTTGGGCGAATTATAGGCAATTTTATTTCAGTCCCTTGACCCAAACAATTCCTGAATAATTGAAACAAGTAATTTTTTTGGTGGGCCCGAATTTTCCGAAAATTGGATTTGGTGCCCGAACGGTGGTCAAAGTATTCGAATAAAGACATTTTTTTGGTACATAATGGATTGGACCACTCCACACAGGGGTCCTCCTCCCTCTATAATACAAACCTTTTCCCTTTCCGGAAGTCCAGTATATGAGGGCAATTAACCGTTTTATAAAGAAAAGCACTATGGGGGTGAAAACATGGTATTCCGTGTACCTTGAACCTCTTAATTTCACCCCACTCCTTCAAAGAAAATGTTTACATCTAAGGAAAATGTATGTTCAATGTACGGCCCTGCTTGGGGCCCGAATTATAAGCCATTTATTTTTTAGGTCCTTGCCCCAAAATTGCTGAAATAAGGTGAAAACGGTAATTTTTGGGGGCCGAATTTTTACCAAATGGTAAGTCCATAAGAATCGAAAAAGAATGGTTTTTTGGTATTAAGGGATTGGGGAACCACACACACAGGGTCCCTGGCATCCTATACATAGGAGAAACCCTTTCCTGAAGTCATTTAATGACCAATTACCCGGCATAATAAGAACCACTGTAGGCTGAAAAGCATTTGATATACGGTTTCTAACATCTACTTCCACCCCACCCCTTGAAGCAAATTTGTACATCTAAAGCCAAATGTTGGATCGTTTACACCTGCGTAAGGCCGAATTATTGGCCATTTATTTTAAGTCCTTGAACCCCAAATAATTGCTGATAAGTTGAAAAAAATAATTTTTGGGGGCCGAATTTTTCCCGAACGGTTTTTTTGGCCGAACGTTGAAGGGTCCTAAGTAGTTCCGAATTAAAGAAAGGGTTTTTGGGTACTTTGGATTGGACAATTCCCACAGGGTCTCCTCCACTCTATAAAATCAGAACCCTTTCCGGAAGTCAGTATATGAGGCCAATTACAGTCCAACAAGAACGCCCCTATGCGGGGAAACCCATTGGATAAACGTTACCGAACCTACTTTCAACCCCCCCTTCTTCAAAGAAAATGTTTATAATAAAGGAAAATGTTGTATCGATGGTACAAATTCGTGGGCGAATTATAGGCGCACTTTTTTTTTCCCTGGACCCCAAATTGTGTGAATAATTGAAAAAAGGGTTTTTGGGGCCGAATTTTCGAAATTTTTTGAAGAACGGTGATTTCTAAAAGTATTTCGAATAAAGATTTTTTTTGGTACTAATGGATTTGGGACCAGTCACACGGGTCTCCTCCCTCCTAATAAATATCAAAGAACCCTTTCCGGAAGTCATTATTATCAATTTACCGTTAATATAAGAAAGCCCTAAAGTGGTGAAATCCATTGTATAACGTTACTGGACCTACTTCAATTCCCACCCCTTCAAAGAAAAAT
>NW_024535821.1:0-28287 GCF_016097555.1 Gigantopelta aegis
TGGAATTTCTTCAATGTCATTTATAGCAAGAAACTAATGTTAACAAATGTGTATTTGAGGGCAAGGTTTATATGCCTGTGGGAAAAGATATTACTCTCCTTAGGCCATCTAGGTTGAACAAAATAAAATCCTACCAAGGTATTGTGGGGCAGGGTAGATTTAAATGTAAGTCAAAATCGAGCGTAGTAAATGTTAAATAACCAATGTGACATTTAAAAATTCCACTTCACCCCTTGGATGCCACATGAGGGAA
This sequence comes from Gigantopelta aegis, assembly GCF_016097555.1. Lineage (NCBI taxonomy): Eukaryota > Metazoa > Mollusca > Gastropoda > Neomphalida > Peltospiridae > Gigantopelta > Gigantopelta aegis. The sequence goes on from NW_024535821.1 coordinate 254, forward strand.
AGTACAACCAAATACTTACAAATACTTTGGACACTGTTGTTCTTTATTCCATTCAAATAAAATCCTAGTTGTTATTACTCTACTAAACAACTATTAAAAAAAAATAAATCTTTACAAAAATACATGAATCTAGATCCATGTGGTCGGTGAGGCCCTATTTTGGTAATCAACTCAAAGTTTTATTCCAGAAGATCAACCATAATTCTACTTCACTGTACCAACGGGCATTCTAATTGGGGTTGGTTGAATTGTAGTTTAAATGGTTAATTGGGAATAAATAGGTTGAAGGAGTATGGCATATAGGGATTGCTACCTTCTCTTCAATTATTCCTCAGCAAGTCAAGTAATCATGGGACTGAACTGTTAAGGAGTATGGAGAGACAGAGACAAACCACAATACCTATGCTCAATAGGTTTATTGGACCACACCTGTGGATCCCAGTGTGAATGTTTGATAAGGTGATACGATATTCCTCGTAATCATAGTTCAAGATCAGGAACAATGTTGGGAGTTTTTCATAATTGGAGACAGTTGAAAATTGGTTTGTAAATTGCTTAAGATTGGATTTTAAAATTGAGAATTTCCTAATTGTTATAGCTGCTAATATTATGCAAATATGTATTTTTAAGTAGCTCTCTTGAGCTCTAATCAATTGCACAAAAATTACAAAGATGTTTTAATGTTTTTTTTTCCCACAATGTCCTGTTTTTTTTCTACCAGGTCTTACAGTCAGGTAAACTACAATAGTTATGTAGTGTGGGTTATCGAGCTCACACTTATTAGATCCACCAGATATATTTGTCTTGACAGAACTAACTGTCTACCTCAGCTAATATAACAACAATAATAACATTCATACATTAGAGGTCACAAAGATACTAATTATAGAAAGCACACCAAATAAGGAAACTACTAATAATAACAATTAAGTATTTTCCACTACAGCTATACATATGATGATGTAAATATCACATTAATTGAGATTACATATACGGAAACCAAAAAGTACGAACTTTCAAGTTTTTTTCAATGACTTTAATTCAGTAATATTAGTAGGCTCTGGGGCCTCTTTAATGGCTTTTACCTTACTTTTTGAGGGGTGAAGGCCACTAGTCTCAATGAAATGGACCTAAGTATTCCACTGATTTTGTCATAAAGACACATTTTGACTTCTTCAGAGACAGTCCAACAGACTCTTATCACTCTAAAATTTCCTAAATTATGTAAATGATCCTGTTTATTAACATCTGCAACCAGAATATCATCAATATTAGATATAGACTTTTTGGTAGTCCTTGTAGGAGACTCTGCCATTATATGTTGAAACAATGCTGGTGCAGTAGAAATGCCAAAAGGTAATCTCTGATACTGAAACAATCCCTTATTAGTGTTGATTGTTGTAAATTTTTTTGAATTGTCATTGAGTAATATCTGCTGGTATATATGACTGAGATCGAGTTTTGATAAATACTTCCACCTGACAGAACTGCAAAAAGGTCATCAACACGAGGTAATTGGTAGGAGTCCATCTGAGAGGCTGGTTAATAGTCACCTTGTAGTCACCATAAATACAAATATTAGTGCCACTTTTCACAACAGGAACAATTGGAGCAACACAATCTGAAAGTGCTACTGGTATAATAATATCGAGATTTTGAACTGTGGCTAACTCTTTTTCAACATTCTGTTGAGGTAAATATGGTACCAGTCGGGTTTGAAAAAATCAAGGTCGGGTGAAACTGGCTTGAGAAAAATTAAACTAAATGGTCTACTATTCACACTGCACTATCTCATCTGACCTCTTAGATAACTTATTGCTATAACATCATAATCTTTTTCATGATTGGCTAGGAACACTACAAGAGTTTCATACTCATTAACTGTAGATCCTACAGCTCATCTAGTAGATAGGACAGCTAACATAGGACACAGTAGATAGGAGAATTACATTAAGACACAGTAGACAGGACATTTATACTACGACACAGTAAATGGGACAGTTACATTGGATGTAATAGATAGGACAATACATTAGGACACAGTAGATGGCAAAACTAACCTAAGACACAGTAGACAGGACAATTACCTTAGGAACAGTAGACAGGACAATTACATTAGGACACCGTATATTGCACTTCCAACATGGGGACATAGTAGAATACAAGAGGTACATGCAGACACAGTAGGACAGGACCAATTACATTAGGACACAATAAACTTGGACCATGCCCTTTTCACAACAATTAATGGAAGGATAAGGGTTGTGACTCATATTCAACTTGGACATCACCGTATCCTAAAACAGCCAATGTTTCTCCGTATAGTCAAAGGGAAAACATCTATAGGTTTTCAACTTGTCATTAACACTACCACGGATTTATAAGTATTTTTTCGCTAATTAAGGACAGGGAAGCCCCTGTGTCTAATTCCATGGGAAGACCTCCTTGTTGATACAAACTGTCAAAACAATAGGGTTGTCTGCCTTTGACTGGGAGAGATCATACACATTACGGCATAGTTGCTGTGGAGACACGGTGGAGATGGTGGAGTTTTCATCAGCAAGAGGTGAGTCTGTTATATAGAATGTGTGGTTTGACCTCTTGAGGTTTTTCTTTGATACCTTTTTGTTTAACTGTACAACCTTTGCAAATATGGCCGACTTTGCCATGATAATGACATTCAACTTGTTGAAAATGACAGGTACTAGCGAGATGTTTGCTACCACATCAATAACATGATAAGAATTTTTGATTTTTGTACTTGTAGACATTGCACTGTTGAATAGTTTTGACAATTGTTTCTGTAAAACATTGATATCACGAGCTGCCACTTCCATTGCCTGTGCAATCTCAAAAGTTTTCTTGTAAATTAAGTCTGCTTCTTGTAGCAAATGTCGTTGTATGTGGTTATCATTTATACCGCCATGAGTTGATCTTGTACCATTTCATTTTGTTGCTCTCCAAATCCACAGTGTCCTCGGAGAGGTTAAGTTTGGCAATGTAAGTTGCAACAGATTCACCAGATTTGCGAATTCTCATATTAAATTTAAAACATTGGACAATTGCAGATTGAAATGATTGTTCAAGGTTTGAACTAGTTCATTGTTTGTTTTGTCTGCAGGACTGGCTGGCTGGAGGAGACTTTGAGAAGCTGGTATGTGGGAGGTACACATAAAGTCAGCAGTATGAATCACTTTCTTCCCTGTATCCTCAATATCATTTGCATTGAAATAAACCCCAAGTCTTTCCAAGTATGATTTCCATGTCTCTGTGCCAGCATGAAAAGTAGAGATTTTGCCATTTGTCGCCATCGATCTGGTATGTTTACCCTAGTCGCCAAGTAATGTTACGACGGTATAAGTGAATAGGAATGATCCCATGAGATCTTTGTCACTGAACAAGAACGGAATAACAATTTACAATAATCACAACAATGACAACAACCGATTTTTTACCCAACAAAAAAGTGACATATATACATACAAAACTGGAAGTTACCAACTATAATTACATCAACATAATACATAATGATCACAAGAAATCAATAATCATGGAGAAATAAATTATAACAGTGGGACAGCTTTGCGTCTTCCTGTTGACTAAAAAAGATCACATCGCATCTCAATTAGTGTCTAAAAAACCATGAACTGCAACACCTGTACATTATACTTTGTATATAAATTGCCATCCTTTTTGATTGACTTTGTAACTATACAGCTGATGAGGCCCTTAAGCTGAAACATTCTCTATTGCAATTAATCTGTTTCCACATAATCTTACAGTAATATCAAGTTTTTAAAGGTCAACTATCTCTCATCTATAAAAATGTTAAATTTGCAATATATTGTATGATTTGAAGGTGACCTTTATGAGTGTTAATGAGATTACTAACTCCTCATGCATGGTACTGTCTGTAACTCAAATATCATTTGTCACTCTTCAACACTGAAGGTCTTTACTATAAAGATGTTGACTCTATAATGAAAAGAGTCTAAACATGTTTTGCCTAAATTATGTAGATCCACACTGACTGGCTAAATCTATTCTTACATATATAGATATGTATATCTAATAATTGTATATATATATATATATAGATGTTAAAGATCATAACCTCATAGCCCCAAAATATCTTATATCTTCAAAATGATCACACTGTCAGCACTGCATTCATAATGCATAGTTTTTACAACAAGCTACCATTTAACTAATGCAATTACCATTACTCATTTACTGTTTAGTTTATATAGTTGATGAACTTACATCTGCTAAAGAACACTGCTCTTAAACCTACAGTCACCACAGCTTAATAGATGATCCATCTGAAATCTCTTCTTGGATAATGAAGAAGCATGCAGAAAAATTTTGACTTGTATGTCAGACTGTCTTAACACTGACAAACTGAAAAAGAAACAAGCAAACAACTGCTTTTATTCTGTCGTGGTGCTGTTCTGCACTTGCATGTAAACTTAATTAATAACTTTTATTTAAAATTTGCTTTTATTTGTTTAATAACAAAAGGATGGACAATCAAATAGCATGCATAAAATGTCAGTTTACCTTGATAATCATTTCAATATTTTTCGTGAATATTTATTGTTTTTGTTTCACGTTCATTTAAGCCCAGCATTGCTTGATTGTCACATCATCTCTACCTCCATCACTGTTTTTTCATACAACTCTTTCTTTTCTTTAAATACGTTTTGTTACACATACTTGAATAATATTTAACTTTTCAATGTTCATGCATATATTAGGACATAAAAAAATATAATGAACTCCAAAATAATATACTAGTTACAAAAAAAAAACATTAGAATTATAGATAACTGCTCTATCGTCATCTACTGCTAGCTGTGGATGTTTCTGTAGTGAATTAACTGAGCTATCATAACTTTTTAATAAGTCAGTAACAGCTGACAACACTAAAAAACACTAAACAACAGATTTAAACAGTTGCTTATATACATGATGCTATACGGTTCATACCACAAAATACATAATTAATTATGTCCTAAGCTCACCCATTCCTCCACATTAAGATGATACAAGGAGAGGGGGCATATCAATCCACATGCAAGTTTACGTTTCTGACCTGAATGATGTAAGATTAAATGTCCTGCTATGCCAATGTTATGACTGGTTGACTTGTTGGATAATTAGGGAATGGCCAATCTTCACAGTCATTAGGTACAATATTGTATTTTTGAGAACACTCTGAATCATAATGATACTTCAAATGATCAATATAATAATGAGACACATTACCAAAGGTCATGGGGGAACTTTTAAAAGTATATGGCACAAAAAACATGGAAGTTTGTGGCTAAAACGTTGGTAAATCATTGTAATTTTATCCTAATGTTCAATGATTAAAGTTCAGAGAGCTGCTAAACAATTACATATTTGCATATATCATCAGCTATAACAATTAAGATATTCTCAATTAAAAATCCATTTTTAAAAAATTTACATGAATTTTCGAACAGATTTTCAATTCGATAGGGACCTCAAACATTTTTCAGATCTTGAACTTGATACATCAAATGTCTTATTACATTGACAGCAGTTACTGGATCCACTTCTGTGGTTTAATGTATGAACCATAGCATTACAGTTTGTCTCTAACTTTTCTCCACATCATCTGTTTAGTTGGCAAGATATCAGTCTTGTCTGAGGCATCACAAATTGCAGTGAGAGAAAGGTAGCAATCTTATTTGGCATACTACTTTCTAACTTATTTATTCCCTTTTTTAACAGTTTAACTATACATTCAATGAACCAATAAGAAAATGGATGGTGCAGTGAAAGTAGAATATTGTGGATTCCTTTCTGGTTCATAAAACATTTGAATTTCTGGTTAGCAAACTAGCACCTTTACAGAGATAATTTCATTTGAAATTCTCAATCATTTTTTGCAAAAGTTTCATTGACTTTCTTAATAGTTGTTTCAGTATGAGGTAAAATTGACAACATAGGTATTTATCTATTTTGAATAGTATTGACAAGAATAAATGAACACATGTCCAAGGTATTGTTCAGTTATTGTTAATAAGTAGTAGTTTTCACCTGAATCTATGTGTCATTCCCATAAGTAAAATGTAGATTTTGAGGGGGGTCTCTGGTTACATTAAACTTTAACTATAATTACAAATTTGGCTTACTACTATGTTCTGATCTAACTGACTACCAGATATAGCATTTGCCTAGAATCTTTATTTTACTAAACAAATGTATTGGTTTCATTGAGCTGCTAAAGTAATATACTTTATCCGGCGTGATGTATAATAACTGTAGAACCTGAAAGTACACACATTTCATCCAGAAAAATAATTGTTGTCTATAAGAGAAGAATGGAGATAATTCTCATTTAATAAGAAGGTGAGGTCCCCACAATTTCACAAGTTTACAAAACTACCACTAAAAAGGATAGATCAATGCAGTCCATACCTTAATTTGTGTAGCAGTAGGTAACACAGGAATCTAAGTCTATGATTAATCAGCAGGATGAGATCTCCTGGATATGAAACTAAAACAATATTAAAGATACTAAAAATCAAAACACAGAACATCAGTGTTGTATGATAATTGTATGAATTGCTACTATAATTATGACACAGATGCCTGGTGCAGATTCTAAAGGTACCTAATGCCTCAATGTAAATAGATCTTCCAATTTTTTTGAATTGTTAATAAAGAAATGTTTTTTAAGTAGGTAGCTGCCAAGCTCTATATAAATAGTCCAAACATGTCTACTTATTGGGGATTCACAGCATTTATTTCCTATGTCTTTGTCAATCTTAAGACAGTAAAGCATGTTATTAGTGAACCAATTGAACTACATATTCCTAATTTGTATCATATCTCTCATATAAAAATATTTTACACATTACCAAATGTTTATTCTATCTCTGTAGATAGCACAGTTCTAGCTGTTTATCATGTTAAGGATCAGATCTTTTATTAATATTAATTTCAGTATTATACTCATTGGTCACAACTAGTATTCATCCAAAATTGTAACATAATGTCAGTCCACCATAATCCAGAGTACAATGTATTGGCTTTTTCTGACCAATATATTGATAAAAAAAAACATTGGTTATTTCGAAAATATAACTGTTGAATTTCGTTTCCTGAGTTAATTGTTTAAAGTATCAAACATTCTGGTTTTAAAGTCTATCTCATTATTATGTTTCTCATCAAGGACTCCTATTTATGTAATCTGCGTACTATTATCAAGGGACTCGTCACTATAAAATATATAATAGGTCTTCCTCTTCGTTCAATTATGTAAAATTGTTAGTTTTATCATATAAAATACTTCGAAGGGTATAGAATATAATATACTGTATTGTTTACATTGAGGAACACACCCCTAAAATGCATGCTTTACTGACAAATAGATTGTTTATTTTAACTGATTTCATTATATAGTTTCAGCCTGTATTGTAACTGTTATAACTAACATTGTTTTACACTATAGCAATAACGGAATTACCAATTAAGCAGTGCAGTTAGTGTATAAAACACATGTTTCATGCTTATTCTTTAAAAGATACTTCTGGTAAACACCGGCTTCTATAGATACTCTGCTGTGATATGACATTTTATGATGAATTTATAATTATTTTGTATGAAACACCTATACTCTAGATTTTGTTTAGTTGATTGAACATGTGCAAACTAAGTGTTAGGCTGTCATTTCTCATAAATGAATATAGTTACAGTAAAAACTTTGTTATATAAATAAAATTAATTAAATATAGAAACATGGTTAGATACCATAGTTCTATGTGTATTGGCTTTTTGACCATATATTAATGAACAACTTCAATTTGTAGGTTATATTGCCATACAATGGAAAACATTACTTTAAATCCCTTATATTACTGTTATTGAATTGGTTCACATTGTTCCAATGTCTGATCACCCTTTAGAGTAATAAAGTGAACAAGTTTATAAATTAAGGGAACTTATTTCAACATTCCGATCCAATTATTCTTATGGCGATGATCATTTAGCGAGTAGTACAATCAACCAATGTGGACTGTAAACACACAAGTATCTTTCTTGGAACAATTTCTCTTAGTGATTTGGTATAGGGTTCACACAGACATTTTAATTGTAACTCAAAAAATCTTAATTTGATGGCTGACACAACTCACACAATGAGCATGCGCTGCTCATTAATAAGAACAAATAGATCATCAGATTAAATAGTCAAAATTAATTCTCTCAAATTCTATAAGGCTGTCCTTTAAGCACTCTATAAATCCACAACCGACTATGTTTTGTTTAATTGTTCTGCTGACTCACTTTCCATCACTTTCAGTTTGTAAGAACAACACAGCCATCACTATTAAATTTTTATATATTACCATTAGCCATAATTATGATTACATTGAAATATCAGAAAGGACAGGATCCCTTAATACTTTTTTACCACTCGTAGACCCACGTTCAGTGAGACATTGTCATTGAGTAACTGGGTCCTTATGTATATTGTAGGTCTGTCATAACTATACTGAGCAAAAAAACAATGATCATCCCAATTCTGTATTGTCATTTACAGAAGCCAGAACGAAAGCTCCAACAACCTTATAATTCGTTTGATGTAAATACAAATTGGTATGTCTGTTCTCGGCTTTTGTAGTTTCTTAGCACGCAAGGGCACTTTTATAACAAATTGGGTGTTTTCATACAATTGCAAATGAAGAACAGCGCTAAAGAAAAGTTCTTTGCTTGTTTCCGTTTTGAATGAGTCTACGCTAAAAACACATCCAACATACGAACTATAATCAAGATTATCAGTTACCACATTGTGCTGTATGTGACAAGATGGTGTGGAGGATATGATCTGTATTCTCCTGCGAGAAGTTGTACGTTGTTTCTAATATTGAAACCCTTAAAAATACACTTCAAGGTCAGTTTGAAACATTTTTATAATAACATAATTTTGTTAATAACAGTAAGACTATAACTTAGCATGCCTTCTTGTAAACTTTTTCTACAATCCAAAAAACATCAAGAACATCTAAAGAAACATCAAGAAACTAGGAAATATACGTAGTTTTAACAGAAACCATTTTCCTCTTTGTTAACTTTATTTTGAGCTCCCTCAAAAGAAAGCGTAGGCCTAGCAGTAGAAGTCTAAATTCTATTTTGCAGTTTTCCTCACACAGTAATCATATACTAGAACTACATGGCAGTTATCTAGTACCTGATACTTTAATTGCCAAATCCACTGGAATCTTTTATGGTGACATAAAATTTATGTCCTCATTATTTTGATTGTTAATTTATGCAAGCAAATGTTTCTCTTTGTGCTAGCTACTTATATAACAAAAATACTCTTAAGGAGGTGGTCACTGCCACATACATAACAATAGAAGTCGCTGATTTTGGCATAATAGATGCCCGTTTGGTGCCTACAGTAACATTAGTAGACACGGCCACTTATGCCCATCACACAGTGCTATTTCTACAATGTACTGATAATGGAATGTCATGTCCTGAGTTAATTGTAAAGTATGAAACATTTCGTTATAGCCTATGTCATCATTATGTAATACTACTATCCAGGTCTGTCCTATAGAATTATCAATAGGATTCCCTGTTGTAATCAGTATGAACCATTCTGTTACAGTCTATGTCATAATTATTGATACTTGTGGTTTGTTATCAAGTATGGTTATTATGTAATCTGTAGTAATATTATCAAGGTCTGTCACTCAGAAAATTACAAATATATATTCCAGTTAGTAAAAATTCGGCAGCTGATCCTTATGAAAACTACTTTTAAAGGGTAAGTATGTAATGTACCTCTATTGGGACATTACATGGAGCCCCTAAAGTGCCTGCATTAACTGACAACTAGAGTGTTTTATTTAACTGATTATATATCAATTCTGTGGCATTCTTCTTCTATTATAACTACTCCACTTTTTTTCACTATGACAATGGAGATTAATGGAACCAATAACAGAAGTCTAGTAAATACTACCATAGTGCATAGAATATATGTGTCATGCTTATTCTTTTAAAGAATATTACTTGTAGACACTCTCTCTATGCATACTCTACTGTGAACATGCTATTGCATAAAAGAGTTATATGATTTATAAATTAATGACCATGTGTACAGAATATGTATTATCTTTTAGCCTATTTGTAAACTAGATTTATTGTATTATAGTGATTTGACATGAGGATCCCTCAGGTTAGTCTGACAGTTTAATGTTAATAGTATAAAATAGGCATAATTAAACAGGTAATGTTAAAGTAGAATACTCCCATAGTAACAAAAATAACAACTTCTGTTGAGAAATATTTTATACCAAAGACCATTCATGCTATGCATGATGTACTGAGACTCTACTGTTATGGTTACTTCAACGGAAGCCTCACACACCATTTCCATTCCTATTTTCAATTTCATTAAACGGATTGTATGGAGTTTGAATGCCCATCCTTGGCTTATCCTAATACCCACTGCTCGACGTTCTTCTAAGAGGCGCTCGTGTTACTGTGGCTACCGCGTTTTATTATTAACAAAAAGCCAGAAATGGCACATATGTCAAAAATGGAATTTAGAAATAAGAAATTGAATTCCTCAACTCCAACTTGTTGTTAATTTGGGATTTTTTGACTTACCACCAAGGGTCGCGGAGACAATAAGAAACAGGAATTTAGACAGGTCCATACTGCTGCTTTCGTATTTAAGGTAGGGCAGGGCAAAAATTCCGGTAGAAATTTCATAATTTATGGATTTTTTATTCTTAGTGGTCGTCTTTTTCTGCCTCATCTATCTATTTTAAAGCTACGTTACCTGAGATGGCTAAAGAGTGTCCTTCCTTCCAGTTTAATCTTGCATTGACCTAACTAATGAACAAAAATGCCAGTGTCCATTCTCAATTCATAGATGGAGGGATTTCCGAATTTCTAGGGAATTCATTCCCATGATTCCAGATTGTTGGTTTGCAATATAATTATTAGTTCCAAGGCAATTAACAATGTTAGTACAAGAGTAACTTTTAAACCAAAAATAATTTTTCCTGACCATGAACATAATCCACATAAACAAAATCCAGTTGGAATTGATATGAGGCCAATATAATCATAAAATACCAACGAGAGGATTCTCAACAACCCACATGCATTTCTTTTTCAACTTCTCTCACTATCATCAGCATAGATGGCACCAAACACTCACAAGACATCTGCGTCTCCTCTAATGCTTCACATACTAGCAGACACACTCGAGGTGATCTCACCCAACTACATGAGAGGTCTTTTGGGCTGTTTTTGGACTTCCGGGGACTGGGTATCCCCGAACATCCTTTCCTGCTTTTCTAGCCTGACAACCGGCTTTGATCGTTTTCATTTTTTCTTCTTTTTTCTTGGGTCAAGAACAAATCCTTTTTTTCCTTTTCTTCTTTCTCCCTTTCTTGTGCTCCAGTTGTTGAAAACTTTCATCCATGGTAAGAAGCTTCAACCATACAAGGATGGCTTGACCTTTCACATTGTCTTAAATTTCCAAATTTCCCGGTTTTGTTTTTAGTTGCAAGTAGCCTGGCAAAATCAGTCCTCGCAAACTATAAATGAACAGGAGGTGATTCCTCTTCAATTTATAACCCAAATTTCCCTCAATTGATAACCACCTCAAGGTCTTTCATCACCCTCTCCAACCCTTGGCTTCCAGATTTGGATTTCCCTGTGGAAATCAACAATCTTACTCACTATGTTTCTCTTTTACACCACTGAAAGCTTCCGCAATAAACTAGCAGATTTACCTGTAAAAGGAAAAATTTAGCTAATTTACGTGGAAGGAATACTTTCTTTTATTTAAAAATGAAGCCCAGATTTACGGAAAAACCATTTCCTAGTGGCTGGCCAAAAAGGATTTTTCATAATTTTCGGCTTAACAATATTCAGCAAACTCATTTCCCCTTCGTAAGAACTGAAGCAAGTGTTGAATCTGACACATTTCAAATACACATACACTACTCTTTTAACATGAAAACACGCTAACATCAAGTGGTTGAATAAGATGTGTAATGTGAGGAAAGGAAGCATACAATTTGGATATTATATCTAAATAATGTCAATCAAGAAAAAGAACTATAAAGTGCTGTATCTTGCCATTGGACCTTCTTCTACAATGGAACAAACATCTTGTTAACCACTGAAGGAAATTTCGCTACGAAAATGAGGGGTCCAGGCAATCACAGGTCCAGCAATCACTCATTTGATCGTTTCTACAAGGATTTCCATGCTCCATTTGCTTTTGTGTATCTTATGCTATATATGTTGATGGACAACATTCCCACGTCTTGCCTTAGCATGTTTATGCAACTTTTCACCATAATGATTTTGTCCTGGCCAGCAGTTTCTCTGGTTTCATGCCATTACTAACATTCAAGACCCAAGCACCATTACAACAGTACGTTTACATCCCCCAAGGAGAGCTCCCGAACCTAGAGGCCGCTAGATGAGTCCACAGAGTGTGTTGTTGATTTTGAGCTTGAGTAATCCAAAACTCTCAAGATGCAGTTGCCAAGGCATTGAGATTCAAGGATGCTAATTCCCCTTCCTCACAGTGTCTATGGAGTAAGGTCCAGGCTCTCGGGATGGCTGATCTGTACAAAAATGATGCAGACACCAGGATTGTCATCCATACAAAGCTGCTGCACTACCATTTATTCCTCCAAGATTGAGTTAGGATTGCTTTGACCCTGGTTGAATCAGAAGCATCCCGACCAGTGTGGGCATATGAATTCATCTGATACTTCAAATCTACATGGTTAGATGATACATTTTTCCTGTGAGGACTCTGGAAACTACTTCACCACGATGGCCCACACACAAGCAAACCACATTGAAGGCTGGCATAATGCGCCTAAAGAAATGGACACGAAGGCACATCCCAATCTCTTTGAGTTTCATTGAAGTAATCCAGAGGGAGCAGGCATCGCTGAAATCACCATAGAGCAGTTATCAGGAGCTGGGAGAGTGAGAGCTAAAAAGAGCAAAGCGTGGTGAGACATGAGAGACCATCAAGAAATGATGGAAGAGTTCACAGAGGCATCAGAACATTAGAAGCATTTTTATCTAGCTTAAGCCATTGTGTATATAGTTTTCTGTTGATTAACTAACTGTGCTGAACTCTTTTAGATACACTTATTTCTTATTACTTATTAGCTTAATTAACACTATGTTAACATTAAAATTAACATAGTTAGACATTTTGGGACACTTCCACATTTCCTTAGACATTATGGGACTTAGACATTAAAACATTGGACATTATCCTGAGGAATGATTGAATTGGTTGGGCAGCAACTGACAATTTCATCGTTACCCCCTTTCACTGCCGTTTTAGCTTTCAACAAATCCATTTTTGCATACTTGTGGGCTTTTTCTTGATGCAATTCCTTACCATACCTATAAACACGAGACATAAAACATTTATCATGGGTGTGGAATCTAATTAGAATAAACAATAAAAAATTATTTACCCAGTTTTGCCTTAACTGGAAGGATTTAGTGCAGAAAAAGTGAACTCAATGTACAATGAATATTGAATTGGTGGTATTGATTAAAAGAGAAAGGACTGTAGCAGCTACAACCAAATTTCTAGCCTTTGTGACTGTGAGTAATCACATTTGATGGATATATGCAAGACTACGAGAATGACCCATACTCGAAATTGCCCCACCCTACTATCTTATAATGTAAGAATTATGATATAATACCTTCCTAAAATTATTGTGATGCTTTTAGATGTTTGCACTGCCATCCCTATGATTCATAATATTAATGACAGTTGCAACAATTTATTTAATTTAGGCAGATACTTTTATTTGATGATATTCAATACAAGTAATGTCAAGCGAAATTATAGACTTTAAGGGTTACACGTGCTGGCCCCTAATTTCTTTGAAAGTCATGCATTCAGGCCTTTAAAATTGATTTCAGCAATTTTTAAGTTCATTACTTTGAATGAAGTAGTTTTTGACACAGCTTTCTACCTTGACTGCATTTGTCCCTGAGTGCATTCATTATGGTGTCCCAGGTGTTGACTGAGTCTTTTGGTCATCAGTTTCCAGTTATAACTTTGTTTTTAAAAACATCTATACAATTTTAATATTAGTTTGAATGAAAAGTATTCAAGTGTGTTTTTAGTTTGAACAGACTATTTACAGTCATTGGTGTCCTACTTTGTTTCAGTATCATCTTGTAATGGATTTGTACTAGAAAATTAACAAACTTAGGACAGCATTTCATCATTTTAAACAACCAAGTGTCAGGCGACTTAATTCATGCATGCTGTTTAGCAAGACAGAAGAAGGGAACTGGATTCCGATTCACATTGAAGTCCAGGTTTTGAGAGTGTTCTCTGCAGTAAATCTGATGAACAATGATGTTTCTTCACTACAAAAAAAAGGGAAAAGACAGTAGTAACATTATATGGTCAGAGTTCCAGTACTTCCATTCTATTAGTATATCTAGCTTGACTTTTTAATTCAGTTGACCATTAGCCATTACTTTCTTGCATCTGTGTTTGTACAAACTACAAAAAGTCCATCATTTTTGACACATAATATCTCACTCGTCCTTTTCTCTCATATATAAATAGACTTTGAGCAACGTAGAAAGTCTGAATGCAAATAATCAAGTGTTTTTTTATTGTAGTACAAGGGGGTCTGTTTACCGCCATGCGCGGGGGGGGGGGGGGGGGGGGGGGGGGGGGGGGGGGGGGGGGGGGGGGGGGGGGGGGGGGGGGGGGGGGTGGGGTTCGGGGGGGAGGGGGGAGACTTGTGGGACGGTAAAGTGGGATGGGGGCTTTTAGCTTGTCAATTGACTTTATTGGTTAGTAGAAATTATAGTGTAGAACTAGACGGGATTGATTGTTCATTTAACAACCAATGTTCAGGACTTTAATTCTGAGGGCAAAAAAGGAACTTAGCGATTCCCATGCAGCCAAGTCTTTGAGAGTGGTCTCTGCAGTAAATCCGAGACAATAGTGTTCTAATTACATCTAATTAACAGGAGCAGCAGTTCCATGTTGTAGTCAGTTGTATAGTGAGAGATGATCCCTGACCTATACTAGTAAAATGAGGAGTTAGTATGCTAACACTACAATATGATAACCATAGTTTTAAATATGCTAGTATAGTCACTATAGTTTAACAGTTGGTGTACTTAGACTCCAAACTGCAACTTTAGTCTTAATTGACTTATTATAGACAATAAATAGTATGTATTAATAATTGACTATATATATTATTTATCACTTGTCTACTTCCACAGTTATGTAATGTTTGCTATTATGTCATGTTATTTATATGACAGTAGCATCCAGTTACAACTCAAGCTTCATTATTCAAATATTTTAGTAATTGAGGAAATAGTATATCCTTACGTGTGTACCTACAAGCTATTAATTACTACTCTCCAATGTATTATGCACGTTTAATAACATAGTTCATAACAGATATATAATAAGGCAACACATGGAAAGCCTTCAACCTCAACCAAGTAATATTATACTAATGAATATATAGAAGAAACAAACAAGACTGACCTATTGGAGAATTACAGTGGTTGTTCTTTGAGACTGAAAATGGTATCCAAGACTGAGTATCAAGACTTTGATTATAACAGTGAGATAATATAGAAGGGAAACAGACAAACATGACTAATTGGAGACTTGTGCAGACGGTGTCTTTGAGATTGAGAACGTGGTCTGAACACTGCAGTACCATAGGCTAGAATAGGCTAGATTATTATAACAATGAATAATATCGAGATAACAAACAACTGACCTTAGGAGATTGACAGTAGTTGCTTTTGAGACTAAGAACATGTCTGAGATTAAGTACTAGAGGCTGGATTATTATACCCATGAATATTATAAAGTAAGAGACAAACTAACCTCTTGGAGACTTGTGGATACCTGCAGCACCTGATGTGGTATATAAACTAATTCAATAAATTAAACACTATACCTTCATTTTAAATTGTTCTCTATTCTTCAGGCATTGTAAAAATGAGCACATCTAATTGGCAGTATAATAACAGAACCTAACTGATACTGGTTTTTCGACCACTGTGCTAGACCTATAGATGAAAGAAATGCCAATACCCTAAAGTTGCAGTATCTATATATATCATCTTCTTCTTTTTTTTTCTTTCATTCTTTCTCTGTATATTTCCTTTTCTCTTTTCTTCAATTCATTGCTACACAAGTTCTTGCACTTGTTAAGACTTTTCCAGACTTCTTTTGTGGTATAACGGGGGGGAACTGGAAGCTTACAAATGGTATGATGATCTTTCTTCTTCTAAAAATCTTTGAAAATTGAACATGTTTGAAGAACTGCAGATTGTAGCAGGTTGTTCAGTAGGATGACAGAAACAAAGGTACATATTACTTTCACGCACTTGCAGTGGAATGCAACAACTTTGAAAACAAGGATCAAATGCTTGCACAAAAAATGGAAAATATGGAAGAGTGTCATTGTGGGTAATATGGGTATCTGGTATCTCAGAGGGTATTATGGATATTGAGGAAAACATACTAGTGATGGCATCATTAGCACTGTGTCATCGTGCGGACAATTGAGAATCCACTACTATTATTAGTTGATAGATGCTTTCTTCTACTTGGTTGTTATAGACAATCATCAGAAATAAATACATAACCTTCAAATTGAAATCCTTTTATGAAATCATGCATACTTGCCTCTTCTATAATACAGCTTTTTGAGTAATGAAAGTCCTGTATCATCATCCAGGTTATATAGTGGTATAAATTTTCAACCCGTGCGTTGTGCAAGTGTGCTAGTGTGAGGCAGCAATCTTTTCTCAATGGACACAATAACATCCTGTTCAAAGTGGTACATCCTGTGCATTAAAATCCCGCTTTGAATATTTTTCATGTCATTGCACAGGCCCATCCCCCACTAAATTACTTTTGAAAAGATGAAAACCTTGTCATTACCCTTGCCAGGATTAGCATCCACTAAAAACGTTTTGCGATACCTGCCTCCATGAAGACTTCAGTGGTCCTAATAGACCTTTATCCAGAGCTGGGTTTCATGTGATATGAATTGGGTGTAGACAAAAATGACGTCACTTTCTTTTCCCTGCCTTTTAAGATTACCTGAAGGATGATAGTACGAGGAGATGACCATTGAGTAGGAGGTAAAATTGGTGGTCGATGCAGCTGAAACAGCTAACATTGAAACAGATTTCCCCATTGATCCACCAGGATTCTGAGAGACCATACATAATGCCAGGGACTTCCTCCATCAATCATTGCTTGTTTCAGACATTTTCAGTCAAATATCACATAAGGATGATATCCATCTCTGCAGCATTACATGATGCAAGAACTGTCCTGAGATCTGTGTTTTGGTCTCAAGTTTGAGTTATGGGATCTTGGATGTTTATACACCCCTCAGCAGTAACACTCTTTGTGAGTTAGATGGTTCTAGCTGCAACAGTATCTAGTTTGAGCACATTTGAACATTTCAAAAACAGGGGTTGGCTTATGAAACAAGGTCTGTTTTCCAGAATCATTTGTAACTCTAAACTGAAGTGTGAACGTAAAGGGTTACTCAAGATGTCGGGGTGCAGGCTGAACAACTATTGTTAGCAAGTGCTCAATAATTTGGGATAAAATTCTGATGTCCGTTGTCATTGAATTCCTACCAACCACCATAGAAACTGTACATTCCGTCCTTTACTCATCAACGTAGCTTGCTTGTGATTGTATTTCACTTCATGGAATCCAGAATGTTTTGCAGTTTCCAATAAAACTAGTTACTAGCTCTTCTTCTTCATTCTGCTAGGTACTTTGACCACTCTAGCTACCATTTAAAACTTTTCCCTAAACATGATCCTTGAACTATAGATTTTTGGGATTTGGTCACTCTTCTAGCTGCATTCCTCTAAGAGCAATCACTCTCAACTGCGTACAAACCTGTTCTAATATTCTCAGCAAGTCCAAGTTTTTTTTGTTTTATTTTAGAGCGTCAGCAGAACAACAGATTGTGGAATGTGTCCAAGTGAGAACTGCGTATGAATAGAGTACACGCCCACCAAGATGAAGTGATTTACTTGGTCATTTTGATGGAACCATAGAGTTGTTTTATCTAAATAAGTATGTCAATGACCCATGAATAACATAAAAACCTACCTCATCAGAGACTCGTTACTAGCTGTCTTGAATATCTT
Organism: Gigantopelta aegis; assembly: GCF_016097555.1. NCBI lineage: Eukaryota > Metazoa > Mollusca > Gastropoda > Neomphalida > Peltospiridae > Gigantopelta > Gigantopelta aegis. The sequence goes on from NW_024535821.1 coordinate 18,497, forward strand.
AGAATGTGTTTTGTATAGGTGATCTGTACACCGTCAAAATAAATAACTGATTGATAATGAAAGTACTGACCGAACATAATAAGTCACAGAAACACATCTACACACGTTTATATATATAAATCCATAGAAAATATTCTTAGACGGTCTACACATGGTTTCACACACACAAACCATACATATATAGCATAATTATATTAGAGATGAAAAGTAATCTTAAGTGTAAGAAAAAATACTCAGAGTTATTAGATGCACACTCTATCCCCTGTAAGTGTGACATGAGGGTACTAATCATGTCAACTGTGGCCGAGACCGGATTGGAATTTCGGATAGGAGCTGTTTCCATCCAGTTGAGGGATATGCCCTCGAGATTATAGCGTTAGGAAATTACAAGCACAGAGACCACTCCTTGTCCAACCCACTATCATCACACGCATGAGGTTAATTGGAGTGTCTGACTCACTTGTTTTTTCATCTGCATATTGTCTTCCTCCACTGGTCGACAATGTCTTTGTAGAGGAGGTAATTCGCGGTTGCATCTGTTTCAATCAGGTATGACACAGGTCCTGTCAACTCTTAACATATCCTCGCCTGTAATGGCCATTTCGAAGCACATGCAATGTTCTTGCATAGTTAGCCGTGGTTCCCTCCGACTTCAAATTGCGTGGTTTCGGCGCTCTTCCTGAATTACTGTTGTCTTCTTTCTTGTACTTCATTTGCGCAGCTGTATGCGGGTGAAGTATATCCAATAGTCCTCAACCTCCTCCCCATCAAAAGTTGAGCTGAGAGAGAGCTCTGGTTTGTTTGTCTGAGGGTTAATACCGATATTAATAAAACTTACTGAGTCCTCACTTCCATTGGGCCATCTACAGTGAGTGTTAGCTGGCAAATAAGATCTATGAATGTCTGTACGAAAACAATCTCAGGTAGATCACCTTGGGACGAAGTTTGGTTTTGGGCGATGTTCAGGACTTGAATGTAAATCAAATTTAATTTCCATAAGGCCGCTAAAATTGCTGTAGACGGGTCAACTATAAAAGCCGGAACCATTTATCTGACACAATTTGCTCCAGGTAGACCAACTCATTCAGTGAAAAATTTCTCGTAATTGGGCAATAGTCAATGCAGCTGATTAGAGGGAACTATATGGTACCTCTAGCCACTTGGACATGTGCGTTCACTGTAGCTATGGAACAGCTTTCCCTTGAATTGGACCCCACGTGGGGGGGGGGGGGCGAACTGTCCAATGTGCTCTTTGACCATGGTCGTGAATGCCATTCCCAATGGAAACAATGAAAAAATAGGGAGGAGCCACTCTATGGGGAGACGGTCTATGGTGAGTGACAAGTGTCACAGTGCTGACCGTGGTAACGATATCATGTCCATTCCCTGACTACCAGACATACGAACGAGCAAGACTCTTTCATTCTTACCAATCCAGGGGTGATATCATGAAGTTGTTATAGATACACTAACTTGCGTCCAGTGGGTGAAATCACGAATGCTAGCCACCCAAGATAATATCCATCTACCAGCACTCAGTTCTTCACGAGGATTGAGTAGGTCAAAAGGAGGAATCAGAAATTTGTTTTGCCAACCGTGAAGGAGGGTACTGGTGAATTCTGGTAATAAGTTAGGGTCTTTTTCTGATCCATTTTGCGAATATGAGAGGCAGTTGATTAGAGTAGTCTAGAAAAGTGCTAGGAATCATATCTTATACTCACGTGGTGGTGGGGGAATTCTTGACACCTTTGGATGTTCGGGACGTGGTAACCGACTTAGTGCCATCTGCATGTTATCCACCTTTTCCCAGGTCGATTTATTGAATACTACATTGATATGCTCCTAACGTCAATGCCCATCTCTGTATTCTTGAGGAGCCATTCACTGGAGCATTGTCTGGATCATTAAAAAGATATTTCAGTGGGCTTAATGGGCTGCATAGATAAGTAAGGGCCGTCTGGGACAAATATTGATGGAGTTTTTTTTACTGCAGATATTTTGGGTAATTTTTGGCTAACCCCTTCTTGGGTTGTCAATTTTGTGATTATTTCGTGCTCCAACCCTAAGCGAGAGTCACTGAGGCAAAAGAATGGGGTTTTCTCGAGATTGTTCGCTATCTGGAGTCGGGGGAGGGGAGGGTGCTAAAATTACCGGGCAACCATAGTGTGATGCCATCACACAGAGTCCTTCACCAAAATAACAAAGTCGGGTTGTCCCTATCATCCTGAATCTAACACGTGGACAATTGTAATAGTCTTTTTGGCTTTGCTTGTATACTTCAGAGTGTCTTTTGTCCATGACATTTAACATCTTTTTGCATCAACCTATAGAGGGCGAAAGAAACATGGCAGGTTAGCACATGAATTTAGAATAATAGTTTATGAGTTCCCAGAAGGAATTTTAGTCTGACACGTATGTGGTTCAGGGCATCCTGAATTGCTCGGACTTTTTCAGGTGCATGTTGTCAGAACCATCCTTATCAATTATATGTCCCAGGTACTCGACAGATGGGGCCAGAAAAAGACACTTGGGTTGCTTCAGAGATTACTCAAGCCGATTTAGGCATCCATCACCTTATCACGGTCTTGAGATTTTCTTCCTTATTTGGACCTGTCACCAGCACAGCGTCTAAATAAACTATGACATCAGGTACATCCTTTAAATAAGCCCCTCCATTGCTCGTTTGAAAATGGGGTGGCTGGTGCATGATGATATTACCCATGGTATTCGTTGGTATTCAAAAGACCCTTTGGTAGTGTTTTATCGTAGTATACTTATTTGAACTCTCTGATCAGCGGGCCCTGCTGGCTAAGCCTGTGTGAGTTGAGTTTGGAACAGTACTTTTCCTCCTTACATTGCAAGTAACTAGTCGTCCACTCTCGGTACTGGGTAATGTGTCCAATTTTGACACAGTGTTGACTGTCCACCTTATAGTAGCACAGGACTGCCTAGAATTCTTCCATCCACCTTTCACAATATGTTCATCGAGCTGCCCATCTGAAAATTGGACTGGCCTGATACCTACCGCCTTCCTGCAACCGTTCAAGCTGCCGTTCGACGTCCAATTTGGCTTTTTAGTGATAATGCCAATGGCCTAGTTGAAAATCAACGAGGTTTTGTATTGGGTCTGAACATTTATTTGAGCTTCTACTCCTGAGCGTTCCTAACCTCCTCGCGGAATAAACTTTTGATTGTTTCTGAGCAGGACATCCCCTCCAGATTGTTAGCACACTTATGAATGACAGACCACTTCAGTTGGATACATTCTAGCCAATTTTCGCACATGACAACATAAAGCGGCTCCTCACCTTTACTGACCCTAATGGAAGAGACGCTGTTTGCGACTCATTGCCGACGCAACTGTGGCCACACCTAACACTGGTAAACTCTCCCCCTAGACGTACGTAGGCTATACTGTTACTCCAAGGGTACATAATCCTTCAACACTGTATTGTAAGGTATACTCACTAAAACAGAAACCTGATTTTCCCGTATCCATTCCATGGAGTGGGATTGGTTTAATAAGCATAACGACGGGTGAACGGTTTGATTGTAACCACTGGAACAATTGATATCTTCATGATCAGTATTTTGTTAACTACGGTTTACTGCTTGTACTATGAGATGGATCCTGAGACGGTTGGGAAACTTCAGATAGTTTCCGATACAGATCAGTTTTCTTGAGTACCGGATCCTCGGGAACTTGTACCATTCTCTGAGCATTTGCTTCACACACTCTGGGCAATATGGCCAGTCTTGCCACCTGTCAACAAGTTCTGAACAAAACGACAGTGTAGCTCGATGAGTTTCCCCACAAGTAAATGCGGACTTTAATTCGGGAAAAAAAGGAACAGTTCCCATCAGCCAATCTTTGAGAGTGTCCCTTGCGTAAATCCAACAATAGTGTTCTAATTAATCTAATTAACAGGCAATTCCATGTTTAGTGTTGTATAGTGAGATGATCCCTGACCTATATAGTAAAATAGGAGTTGACTAACCTACAATTGATAACCTGTTTTAAATATGCTAATAGCATATATTTTAAAATTGGTGTACTTGACTCCAAACGCTTTAGTCTTAATTGCTTTTATAGAAAATAAATAGTATATTAATAATTAAAATATTTTATTTACACTTTTACTTAAGTTATGTAAGTTTTATTTTTGTTTTTATCGTAGCATCCTTACAACTCAAGCTTCATTCAAATATTTAGAATTTAGGAAATATATTTTACGGGGTACCTACAAGCTATTAATTACTATCCAAGTATTATCCTTTAATAACATTTCTAACAGATTATATAAGGCAACACTGGAAGCCTTCCCTCAACCAAGTTAATTATATAAGAATATTAGAAGAAAACAAAGACTGACCTATTGGGAATTACAGTGGTTTTCTTTGAGATGAAAAGGTTCCGCGAGTATCAAGATTGTTTTAACGTGAATAATTGGAAGGGAAACGACAAATGACTAATTGGGACTTTGGCAGGTTTCTTTGAGATTGAGAATGTCTGCACTGGTACCATAGGTAGAAAGGCTAGATTATTATAACAAAGAATAATATCGAGATAACAAACAAGACCTTAGGGAATTTACGTAGTTGCTTTTAGACTAAGAACTGTCTGAGATTAAGTACTAGGGCTGGATTATTATACCATGAATTTTAAAGTAAGAGACAAACTAACCTTTGGAACTTGGGGTACCTGCCCCTGTGTGGTATATAAACTAATTCAATAAATTACACTTACCTTCATTTTAAATTGTTTCTATTCTTCGGCATTGTAAAATGAGCCAATCTAATTCAGTTAATAACAGAACCTTAACTGATAGGTTGCCCTTGCTAGCTTAGATGAAAAAATGCCAAACCCAAGTTGCAGTTCATATATATCATCTTCTTTTTTTTCTTATTCTTTCTTTATTTCCTTTTCTCTTTTTTCTTCATTGCTAACAATTCTTGCACTTGTTAAGACTTTTCCGAACTTCTTTTGTGGTAAAAACGGAAGCTTACAAATGGTAATGTCTTTCTTCTTCTAAAAATCTTTGAAAATGACTTTAAGAACTGCAATTGTAGGTTTTTTCAGGAGGATGACAACAAAGGAAACTATTCTTTACCTTCAGTGGGAAGCACAACTTTGAAAACAAGATCAATGCTGCACAAAAAATGAAAATTGGAAATGTCTTGGGTAATATGGGTATCTGGTATCCAAGGTATTATGGATATTGAAAACATCAGTATGGCATCATTCACGTGTATCTGGAAATTTGAAATCCACTACTATTATTAGTTGATAATCCTTTTTTCATTGGGTTATAACAAATCATCAGAAATAAAAATAACCTTCTTGAAATCTTTTTTGAAATCATATACTTCCTCTTCTATAATACAGCTTTTTGAGTAAGAAGCCTGTACACATCCAGGTTATATATTATAAATTTTCAACCCCGGCTTGTGCAAGTGCTTGGCTCTTTTCCAATGGAACAATAACATCCCGTTCAAAGGGGTCTCCGGCATTAAAATCCTTTGAAATTTTTCATTGTCTTGACGGCCCATCCCCAAAACTTTTGAAAAGTAAACCTTGAAATTACCTTGCCAGGATTTCCCTAAAAACGTTTTGCTACCTCCTCCATAAGATTCAGTGGTCTAAATAGACCTTACCAAGCTGGGTTTCATGTATAATTGGGTGTAGACAAAAAAATACTTTTTCTTTTCCCTCCCTTAAATTCGAAGATAAGTACGAATGCCATTAGTAGGAAAAATTTGGTCGTGCAGTAACAGCTAAAACTTTTCCCCTTTACCCCCGGATTTCGAGAGACCATACATATTCCGGACTTCTCCATCACATTGCTTTTTTCGACTTTTCAGTCAAATATCACATAGGATGATATGCAATATCTGCAGCATTACATGATGCAAGAACTGTAATCTGTGTTTTTTTTCCAGTTGTTATTGATCTTGGATGTTTGACACCCTCAGCAGTAACACTCTTTGTAGTTTTGGTTCAGCGGCATTCTAGTTTGATCACAGTTGAACAATTGGGTGGGCTTTGAAACAAGGTTGTTTTCCAGAATCATTTGCTCTAAATATTGAATAATTACTCAAGATGTCTGGGTGCAGGCTGAAACACGATTGTTAGCAAGTTGCTCAATAATTGGATAAAATTCTGAATGTCGTTTCTTGAATTCCTTCCACCAACCACTAGAAACTGTACATTCCTCCCTTTTCAATCAACGTAGCTTGTATTGTTATATCACTTCAGGAATCCTATTTTTGCAGTTTCCAATAAAAATTACTAGCTCTTCTTCTTCATCTGCTAGGTACATTTGACCACTCTGCTACCATTTAAAACTTTTCCCAAAACATGATCTTGAATATAGATTGGGGATTTGGTACTCTTCTGCTGCTTGTCCTCAAAGACAATCCACTCTCAACTGCTAACAAACCTGTTCTAAGTTCTCAGAAGTCCAAGTTTTTTTTTATTTTAGAGGTCAGCAGAACAGATTGTGGAATGTCAAGTGAGAACTCGGATGAATAGAGTACACGCCCACCAAGAGGAAGTATTTACTTGGCATTTGATGGAACATAGAGAAGATAAGTAGTCAATGACAGATGAATAACATACACAACCTACCTTCAGAGACTCGTTAATAGCTGTCTTGAATATTGAGAATGTGTTTGTGTAGTGATCTAGTACACTTCAAAAATAAATAACTGATTGATAAAATGAAAGTACTGACGAACAGTAATAAGTCACAGAAACACTCTAACACACGTTTATAATATAAATCCATAGATATTCTAGAAGTCTACACATGGTTTCACACACACAAACCATACATATTAGCATAATTATATTAGCATGAAAAGAATATTAAGTTAAGATACTCAGAGTTATTGAGATCCACACTCTTCCCCCTTTAAGTGTGACATGAGGGTAATATCTGTCAACTGGGACGAGACCGGATGGAATTGGATAGGAGCTGTTCCATCAGTTGAGGGGATAGACCTCGAGATTATAGGCTTAGGAAATTACCAGAGAACCCATCTTGTCAACCCACTATCATCAACGCATGAGGTTAATTGGGTGTCTGACTCACTTGTTTTCATCTGCTATTGGTCTTCTCAGCTTGGTCACATTCTTTGTAAGAGTAATCCTTCATCTGTTTCAATCGGTATGACACAGGTCCTGTCACTTTAACTATCCTCCCTGTAATCCATTTCGGTCCATGGAAATTCTTGGCATATACCTTTTCTCCACTTCAATTGGTTTTCGGCGCTCTTCCTGAATACTTTTCTTCTCTTGTAATTCTTTGCGCAGCTGTATGGGGTGAAGTAGATCCAATGGTCCTCAACCTCCTCCCCATAAAAGTGAGCTGGAGAGAGTCTTGTTGTTGTCTGAGGGGTATACATTTAAATAAGAACTTACTGAGTCTCACTTCCATTGGGCCATCTAACTTGTTACTGCTTCTTGAATGTCGTAAAACCTCTCAGGTAATCATTGGCGAGGGTTTGGCGATTAGGACTTGTTTTATTCCATAGGCGTAAAATTGCGGGAACGTCCTATAAAGCCGGAACCATTATCTACACAATTTGCTCCAGGAGACCAAATTATGAAATTCCGTAATTTGGCAATACATGCAGCTGATTAAGGGAACTAATTACCTCTACCCTTGGAATGGCGTTCACTGTCGGAAAAGCTTCCTTGAAATGGACCCACGTGGTCAATTGTCTTTGGCCAGGGCTAAGGCCATTCCCTGGATGAAGGGGGAAGCCTTTGGGGAGACGGTCTTGTTGTGCAATGTCCAGGGACTGGTAACGAATCAGCCACCCTGCTAAACTACGACGGAAGACTCTTTCATTTACATCCCGGGTGTATATGAATTGGGATAATTAACTTTCCAGGTGGGTGAAAACCAGCCCCCCAAAATACCACTACAGCCTCAGTTCTTACAGGATGAGTAGGTCAAAAAGGAGGAATCGAAATTTTTTTGCCAACCGGAAGGAGGTAGGTGAATTCTTGTAATGAGGGTTTTTTCTGTCCATTTGGAATTGGAGGAGTTTATTATGTCTGAAAAGGCGGAAAATATCTTAATACTCCTGGTGGGGGAATTCTACACCTTGGTTTCGGAAGTGGTAAAGATTGGCATCTGATTTATCCCCTTTTCCCAGGTCGATTTTTGATACTACATGATATGCCCTAACGTCAATGCCCCTCTGTATTTTAGGAAGCCATCACTGGGCATTGTCTGGTTTAAAAAAGAATTTCGGGGCTTATGGCGATAGATATAAGGGCCGTCAACAAATAGATGGAATTTTTTTTACTGCAATTTATGGCAACCCCTCTTTTTCATTTTGGATTATTTCTGCTCCCCTTTACAAGTACGGGGCCAAAAGAATGGGTTTTCGATTGTGTTATCCTATGGGCTAAAATGGGCAAACCTATTTGATGCATCACAAGACCATCATTTTTGTTTATCATTGAATAACACGGGACAATGTAATATTTTTGGCTTGCTTGAACTTCAAGGTCTTTTTCCTGCCATTTAACATCTTTTTGCATAACCATAGGGGGAAAGAAACTGGCAAGGTTAAATGAATTAGAATTAGTTTATGAGTCCCAGAAGGATTTTTCTGACAAGTATGTGGTTCAGGGATCTGAATTGCTGGACTTTTTCAGGTCAGGGCAGCCATCCTTATAATTATATGCCAGGTACCGCAGATGGGGCCAAAAAAACACTTGGGTTGCTTCAGATTTTCCCGATTTAGGCATCCATATTTCGGTCTTGGATTTCTTCCTTATTTGGCCGCACCAGCACACTTAAATAAACTATGAATAGGTAATTTTAAATAAGCCCCTCCATTGCTCTTTGAAAATGGCTGGTGCTATGATATTACAATGGTATTCTTGGATTCAAAAGACTTTGGTAGTGTTATCGATATACTTATTTGAAACTCTTTACCCCTGCTGGTAATGTTATTTGGTTTGGAAATCTTTCCTCCACATTGCAGTAAAATAGTCGTCCATCTCGGATGGGTAATTGCCAATTTTACACAGTTTGAGTCCCCTTATAGTACACGATGAGACTTCCATCCCCTTTCACAATAGTCTCGGCTGCCCCATTGAAAATTGGACTGGCCGTCTCCCCTTCCTAACCGTTAACCCTTCTCCAATTTGGCTTTTAGTGATTGCCAATGGCCAGTTTTAAAATAAAGGGTTTTGTATTGGGTAAACATTTTTGAGTTCTACTCCTTAGGTTCCAACCCTGCGGAATAACTTTGATTTTCTGGAGGACATCCCTCCAATTTTAGACCACTATGAATGAAGACCATTCGTTTGATACTCTAGCCAATTCGGCAACAGGGCCTCCTCCCTTTACTACCCTTAAGGACCGGTTTGGACTCATGCCAAGAATGTGGCCACCCTAACATGGTAAACTCTTCCCCTAGCGTAGTAGGCAATACTGTTACTCCAAGGGTCATTCCTTCAACACTGTATTGTAGGTAACCCTTAAAACAGAAATGATTTTCCCGTATCCAAATTCCTGGGGGGATGGTTTAATAACATACGGACGGGGAACGGTTTGGATTGGTAACCACTGGAAAATTGATATCTTCAATGATCAGTATTTTGAACTAAAGGGGTTACGCTTGTCCTGGAATGGATCTGAAGACGTTGGAAATTAAGAAGTTTCCGATCAGGGCGTTCTTAGTCCGGATCCCTCGGGAACTTGTACCTTTCCCTAGCATTTCTTCAACACACTCGGGCAAATTGGCCTCTTGCCACTGTCCGCAAC
>NW_024535822.1:0-16789 GCF_016097555.1 Gigantopelta aegis
TATGGTTGGCATGAACTGACTGTCATTTTGTTTTTGAAATCGTTTTTTAAATCCAAATATCCATTGGAAGTATAGTACCTTTTTCGGATCGCAAAATAGATTTTTTTTTTTTTTTTTTTAGCTGTGGGATTTTGAATTCACCATATTAGAGGCCATGTGTTTCGGGAAGTGACGTCACGTATTCAGCATGCGCGCGCATCTGGTAGGACAGCATTCTCTTCATAATGGCATTAGTAGCAAAGCGAACTAGCGTAGCGTGAATAGCAAAGTAATGGCCAAAACGCTGCTTAACTTACCGCTTGTAGCACGGGAAGCGCTATTCTACATAGCTCCTGTATGAGAGGATCATGTACTCTTTCGCACCCATAAATTTTGACGATTTACCGAGTTCAAAACTATAGGCAAACTTCCTCTCTTCTCTCTCTCTCTGTACTCTCTCTCTCTCTCTCCTCACATCTCACTACCCTCCTCCTCATCCTCCTCTCTCCACCTCTCGCTCCTCCTCTCCTCTCCCTCTGCTTCTCATCCTCTTCTCAGCCTCTCCTCTCGTCTCTCCCCATCTCTCTCCCTCTCCTCCTCCCACTCTCTCTCTCTCTCCTCTTTTTTAACGTGAATAAATATCTTTAGAGTCCATGTATTTTTAAAGCGTCTTGGTCATATTTTCAAGTAAAGCATTACAAAACGGAGCGCGCGCACGCACACACACACACCACACACACACACACCACACACACACACACACCACACAACGAACACACACACTACTACTAAATAAACAAGTATGCCTATATATTTTATTTACAACGGTTTTAAAAGAAATAAATTGGCCCTACAACTTTGTTAAAGGACAATTATTTCTTTCAAACAATTTTAAATAACCCATATCCACATCACACTTAGTCTACTGTTTCATTTTATTGTAAGGCTTTTTTCATGCAACAATAAATTTAAGCAAGTATCTTTTATAAAACTTTACAAAGACTATTAAACTATTAATTTTATCAAGTCCTTTTTCGTGCCGTGCCGAGTGGGGGTGGTTTGGGGTGGGGTGGGTGGTGCTTAATTTGCGTGGGCGTTGAGTGGGGTGTGTGGGTGGGTGGGTGGGTGGGTGTGTGGGTGTGTGGTGTGTGTTGTGGGGGGGTGTTTTGGGGTGGGTGGCTGGCCGGCTGCCCGACGGCGCACCGTTCGCACACTCGTTTTGCCGTGGCTCTTTTCACTACACTGGAGGAACGCCGAGAACGTTTCACGGCCGTCGCCCGGTCAACGTCTACGACGGGACGCAGCAAGCAGCGACGGACGCGCACACCCGAGCACAGCGTGTCCTTCAAATTTCGGGCGCCTACCTCAAAACCTCGCCCTCCGTTCGTCCGCGCACACCCACCCAAACCGGTCGAAATGACCGACCTTTGAAATCGAGGGTCTGGCAGTGGCGGTTACTACGGGTCCATACTATGTGGAGCTAGCTAGGTCCGGAATCGAAGCTGGACGGTTCCGTGTGGACCCACGCCGTGGTGTTCGGCGTGCACGTCCCCGCTCGTCTCCCCCTCCCTTCCTCCCCCCAATTGGCAAACTCAGCGCCAGCACTGCAAGCCGTCGGTGGCCTGGGCGGGTTTGTCGGGTCGTGAACACGCGGCGCCGGCACCCGTTCCCGGCTACCCCTGCCCGACTCGCTTGACATCGCAGGTAACTTCTTCTCCTCGATCGTTTTCGAGACGGCACTGGTCCGGCCCCGTGTAAACCGCGCGCGCGCAATCGCACTTGCACGGTCTTGTCCACCGGGTCGCACCCCGATCTCTTAGGGGAACGCGACCAGCGAACGAACGACGGCGTGCTACCTGGACCTCCCCTGTGTCGCACGCGAAGCACCGCGGGGCGGGCGGTGCGGGCGGGCGGTGCGGTGAGACCGCCTCGCCCCCGCCACCCCCCGTGCCCGGCCCCCGGGTGCCCCGATCGTCCTCTCGTCGAAACGCAAAAACCTTTTAGCGCCAACCAGCTGCGGCGTCGACGTGCCCCTCCGCCCACACCTAATCCGGGTGGGGCACCGGCGCCCACTGGTAAAAAGGGGAAGAACCAACAAAGTGTCCCCATGCCCCCACCCCCACCCTGACCTGGTTCAGGCTGCGGGGTGGTGGGTGGGGACCTGGGATCGCGTTCATGCGGGTGGCGTTGATGGTACAATTGGCCGCTGCCCCCGCGCCGATCGCCGTCCCGCCGTTGTCCTCGCCTACCGCCGCTCCGCCCGCGAGTGATTAAAAAAACGAGCTATCTGGTTGATACTTCCAGTAGTCATATGCTTGTCTCCAAAGATTAGCCATGGCCATGTCTAAGTACAAACTTCCACATAGTGAAACTGCGAATGGCTCATTAGATCAGTTATGGTTCATTAGATCGTACAATCCTATAACTTGGATACTGTGGCCATTCTTAGAGCTAATACATGCACCCAGCTCCGACCTCTCCGGCGGGAAGAGCGCTTTTTATATAGTTCAAGACCAACCGGGTCCCGCCGCAAGGCGCCCGTTCCAAACTGGTGACCTCTTGTTAACTTCGTGCGGATCGCGCGGCCATCCGATTCCTGCGACGATATCTTTCAAGTGTCCTGCCCTATCAACTCAACTTCGTAGGTAGTCGACATGAACCACCTAGGTTGTTTTTCACGGGTAGCGGGGGATCGTGGGTTCCGATTCCCGGACGAGGGAGCATGATAAACGGCTACCACATCCAAGGAAGGCAGCCAGGCAACGACAACTTACCCCCAACCATCCTGGCGCTGGGAGGTAGTGAACGAAAAATAACAATACCGGGACTCTTTTCGAGCCCCCCATCCGTAAATTAGATGAGTATCACTTTAAATCCTTTAAACGAGGATCCATTGGGAGGGCAAAGTCTGGGTGCCAGCACCGCTGTCATTCCAGCTCCATAGCGTATATTAAAGCTTGTTGCAGTTAAAAAGCTCGTAGTTGGATCTCGCGCACCAGGCGTGCGGTCCCACTTCGCGGTGGTCTCACTGCACGTTGGCCTGGCTCACCCAACGGCGTGGTCAAATTCCCTTGGTGCTCTTCGCCGTGAGTGTCTCGGGGGGCCCGGAACGTTTACTTTGAAAAAGTTAGAGTGTTCAAGCAGGCTCGTCTCGCCCTGCATATTGTTTGCATTAGAAATAATGGAATAGGACCTCGTGTTCTATTGTTTGTTGGTTTTCGGAAATGTGCGAAGGTAATGATTAAAAAGGAACCAGCCGGGGCATTCGTATTACTGCGTTAGAGGTGAAAGTCCCTCTGGATCGCCCGTAAGAGCCTACCTACAGCGCAAAGCAGTTGTCATGGATGTTTCATTAGTCAAGAACGAAAGTCAGAACGCAAGGTTCGAAGACTGTATCAAGATACCGTCGTAGTTCTTGACCATAAACGATGCCGACCAGCGATCGCCGGCGTTGCCTTCAATGACCCCGACGGGCAGCTTACGGGAAACCAAGTCTTTTGGGTTCTGGGGGAAAGTATGGTTGCAAAGCTGAAACTCAACAGGAATTGACGGAATGGCACCAACCAGGAGTGGAGACCTGCGGCGTAAATTGACTCAACAACCGGGAAAACTCACCCGGTCTCGGACACCGGTAAGGATTGACAGATGATAGCTCTTTTCTTGAGGTCGGTGGTGGGTGTGCACACAACGTGGCCGTATCTTAGTTGGTGGAGCGATTTGTCTGTTTTAATTCCGATAACGAACGAGACTCTAGACCTATATAAATAGTTCGCCGATCCACGAAACACAGTCGCCGCAACTTCTTAGAGGGACAAAGTGGCGTAATAGCCACACGAGATTGAGCAATAACAGTCTGTTGATGCCCTTAGATGTCCGGGCCGCACGCGCGCTACACTGAAGAATCAACGTGGAACATGCCCTGCTCGAGAGGAGTGTCAAACCCGTGTGATTCTCCTTCGTGATGGGGACCTGGGTCTTGTAATTGTTCCCCATGAACGAGGCATTCCCATAAGCTCGAGTCATAAGCTCGCGTTGATTTACGTCCCTGCCCTTTGTACACACCCGCCCGTCGTCTACTCTACCGATTAAACGTTTTAGTGAGATCTTCGGATTGGTCCCTGTCGAGGCGAGGACAACTGCCCCGGCGAGGGCCGAGAGATGTCAAACTTAATCGCTTCGAGGAAGTAAAAGTCGTAACAAGTTTCCGTAGGTGAATCCTGCGGAAGGATCTTAACCGATTGATACCGTGAAAACAACAACACGAGAAGAACAACAAATTCACCAAAAGCAATCCGACCGACCGACCCGACCGACCCGAACCAGCGGGTGGTGGGGGCCCCGTAGAGTCACGATGGGCGCGTGGGCCGCCCCCTCTCGGTTCTGCCCCCAGACGTCCCGCCATTTCTTTTCACCGGCGGGGTACCTGGCCTACGAGGCGGCCGTCGCAGGGCCTCGGGGGAAGCTTGTTTCGTCCACATAGCGTACGGTCTAACGATCTACCGGCCACGAACCTCACCGCAGGCGGTGGTGTGGGTGTCCCTTGTGGCGTGGGACGGCCCCCGCACGCCGCACGCACGCACGCACCGCACCGCACGTCCGTGTCGTCTCGCCAAAAACAGAAAAGAATAAGTAGAAACGAATCGAACCAAAAAATCAAAGTTACAACGAAAAAACAGAAACCCCATTGATATGATGACAACTAAACTCTGGGCGGTGATCACTCGTCTCGTGGAGTCGATGAAGAGCGCAGCCAGCTGCGTGAATTAATGTGAATTGCAGGACAACAATGAATCATCGATAGCTTTGACGCACATTGCGTGCCTCGGGTCAGTCCCCCGTGGCCAACGCCTGACATGAGGGTCGGCTGAACAGCCATCGCCGGTTCGGAATCAGAGAGATCGTCGCCGGCGCACTGGGCTCGTCCCAGGCAAGGTTGCTCCTCGGTCGCCCTCAAGTGCAGACAGCGTGCACGTCCGACTCTGCCTCCCGCGCGGCCCTCCGCCGCGCGCTCTCTCTCGTGCCCGTGGGGACAAGGAACACGGAAGGGAATAAAAAAAAAGCAAAAAAAAAAAAGACGAGAGAGGGCGTCGGCACGTCACTCATGTCCCCACCCACAACGAACGAACGCAAACATCGACGACCCATCCTTTTAAATCCGACGCTCAGTCAGTCAGAAAAAAACGATACCTACCCCGCTGAATCTTTAAGCATATCACTAAGCGCAGGAAAAGAAACTAACACGTGACTTCCCTCAGTACGGCGAGTTAAGCGGGAAGAGCCCAGCACCCGAATCCCGCAGCCTTGCGCTGCCGGGACCTCGTGCGTGTTTGGGACGGACGCCAACCGGCGACGGGTCCTAACTTGCGCCCAAGTCCCTCCTGATATCGGGAGGCCTCTCCCACGGTGGGTGTCGGCCTTTACCGGCGCGGATACTCGGCGGCTCCGAGCGTCCCAAGAGTCGGGTTGTCTTGAGAATGCTAAGCCCAAAGTGGGTCGGTAAACTCCCATCTAATGCTAAATACTGTCACGAGTCCGATTAGCGACAAGTACCGTGGAGGGAAAGTTGAACAAGAACTTTGAAGAGAGAGTTCAAGAGTACGTGAAACCGCCTAGAAGGTAAACGGGTGGCCCGCATTAGTCTCGCCCGCGGAATTCAACTCGTCCCCGTCCCGCCAGGCACCCGGGGTCCGTCCCGCGAGATGCTCGAACACGCCGCACTCGACACCCGGGGCCGGTTCGTCCGACGGCGGCGCGCGGACGCGTGCACTTTCCGCGGGTCAGAGCGCCACGATCGTGTTTCTCCCGGCAGCCAGAATGCGCGTCTGGAAGGTGGCCCACGGGCGGGTCTCCGCTCTCTCGCGGGCGGTGTCACCCCTCGTCTCGGGGGCTCTTACAGCCGGCGCGTCCGCTTACCGGCCCTGCCGCGGGGACCGAGGAACGGCCGTCCCCCTCTGACACCACTGGCGTCTCCGGCTCTCTCGCAACGCACGGTTCTCCATTTTCCCGACCAGGTGGGACTGGGGCACACTCGGCCACCTGACGCGCGCGGGCGGGCCGGAGCGATCTCACCGGAGAGTGTGCCACCGTCGGGGGCTCGGGATCGTTGCGCGAATCGGTCGGCAACCCACCGTTCCCGTCTTGCAACAACCGGACCAAGGAGGTCTACACATGTGCGCGAGTCAGCGAGCTCGTCGAAAACCCACGGGTGCCAATGAAAGTGAAGCCGGCCCCTCGTCGGGTCCGGCCACTCGGTGGGATCCCCCGTCCCCTCGTTCGGGCGGGGGGCGCGCACCACCGGCCCGTCATCGTTCCCGCACGGCGTCGGATGAGTGCGGCGCAAGAGCGCACACGTTGTGACCCGAAAGATGGTGGAACTATGCCCTGAGCAGACGAAGCCAGAGGAAACTCTGGTGGAAGTCCGCAGCGATTTCTGACGTGCAAATCGATCGTCAGACTTGGTATAGCGGGGCGAAAGATCTATCGAACCATCTAGTAAGCTGGTTCCCACCCTCCGAAGTTTTCCCTCAGGATAGCTGGCAATCTCCGCCGAGACGAAGTTTTTTCCGGTCAAGCGAATGACTAGAGGCCTTGGGGACGAACTGTCCCCCAACCTATTCAGTCAAACTTTAAATGGGTCTTAGAATGCCCGGCTCGCTCAATACCGAACACGTTGTGGAGCCGGGCATGTGACTTCGAGTGCCATGGTGGCCAACTTTTGGTAAGCAGAACTTGCGCTGTGCCGGGCATGAACCAAACGTCCCGGTTAAGGCGCCAAAACGCCTGACGCTCATCACAGACACATAAAAGGTGTTGGTTGATATAGACACGCAGGACGTCGGCCATGGAGGTCGGAATCCGCTACGGAGTGTGTAACAACTCACCTGCCGAATCAACCAGCCCTGAAATGGATGGCGCTAGAGCGTCGGGCCTATACCGGACGTCCGACGCAATACGAGCACCCACGGTACCATGCCCGGACTGAGTAGGAGGGTCGCCGTGGGTGCGCACTAAGCTTCGGGCGCGAGCCCGGGTGGAGCCGCCATCGAAGGTGCAGATCTTGAGTGGGTACGTAGCAAATACTTCAAACGAGAACTTTGAAGACTGAAGTGGAGAAGGGTTTCCATGTTGAACACAGTTGACTGGGTTCGGGAGTCGTGCGCCCTAAGAGATAGGAAGCATCCGCTCATCTGAAACGGGGGCAATGCCTGTGCTCGAAAAAAAAAATGTTTTGGCCCGTATTCCATCGAAGGGAGTCGGGTCCATATTCCGACCCTGGACACGAGAGATTGGCCCGCAAGGGTCGCGTGCGGTAAAGCAAACGAAGGTCGGAGACGTCGGCGAGGGCCCCGGGAAGATGTTCCTCTCTTTCTTTGTAAGACAAGGACCCAATCCCTGGGCAATCGGCTCTGCCCGGAGATACGAGGGAAAGGGGTTCCCGTAAGCGACACCGTCGGCTCTTGCGGTCGTCCGGTGCGCGGACTCCTCGCCCGGCCCTTGACAAATCCGCCGGAGACTCGTGATTCTCGTGCCAGGGCCGTACCCATATCCCCCGCACGTCAGGTCTCCAAGGTATAACAGCCTCATATCGATTGCAACAATGTAGGTACGAGGGAAGTCGCAAATTGGATCCGTCAACTTCGGACAAGGATTGGCTCTGAGGGTACTGGGGGGCAGTCGGGCTGGAGTACGAAGCGGGACTGGGAAGGGCACGGGCTGGGCGCGACTGCCGCCTGCCGCGTCTACCCTGCTTCATGGTTCGCGTCGTCTCCCTCTCCGCTCTTGGTTCGCTAGCAAGAGCTCGCCGCGGTTGAATTCCTGGCAGTGTCGAGCGTTCGGCGGGTTCGCGGCGTCTCGGTGGGTGCCTCTCGTCGGGTTTTTTCGGCCGGGGCCGGGGGTCGTTCCGTCGGGGCTGTCTGGGCCGCGGCGGCCAAAAAAACTCGGGGTGAGCGTGTCGGGATCGAGCTCGGACCGTTGCTCTCACAACCTCTCCGTGGAACTGCCTCAGGAAAACGTTCTATTGCCGGCGGCGTGCCCCGTGCGTCTGTCCGTGCCGGCTGGCATTCACCAGCCCTCAATCAACTGGTTACGGACCATTGGGAATCCGACTAGTCTAATTAAAACAAAGCTTGCGATGCCCGGCCGTCACCTGGCCGTGTATGACGCAATTGTGAAATTATGGCTGCCCAGTGCTGTCTGAATGTCCAAGTGAAGAAAATATTCAAAAAAGCGCGGGTAACAAACGGCGGGAGTCAACTCATGACTCTCTTAATGTACGCCAATGCCTCTCCATCTAATTAGATAGGGTGACCGGCGGCAGTGAATGGATTAACACGATTCCCAGCTCTGTCGCCTATCTACCATGATGCAGCGAAACCACCAGGACAGCCAAGGGAAAGGGCTTTGGCAGAATCGGCGGGAAAGAAGACCCCTGTGATGATATCTTGACTTTAGTCCGAAGCCTCTCTGTCATGTGAATAGACATGAGAGGTGTAGCATAGGTGGGTATCGCTCGCGGCGTCAATTGAAATACCTACTACTTTATCGTTTCTTTACTATTCGTCGTCCTCGATGCGGAGATCGGGCGCAAAGCCCATTGCTTCTGGAGTAACTCCCAAAAAAACCCGACCGTCGTCGCCGGGGGCGACTCCGCACCGGATCAGACAGTGTCAGGCCAGAGGCGGGAGTTTTTGACTGTGGGGCGGGTCGGTACAGGGGAGTAATCTGCAACGGTAACGCAGCAGAGTCGTCCTAGGGGAGGTGAGCTACAGCGCGGACGGAAAACTACGTCAAAAAGCACGTAGAGGTCAAAAGGGCAAAAGCTCACATTACTTTTTGATTTTTCAGGTGCTTGACCCGGAGCGATACGCTAGACCGGTGAACAGATGCGTCGGGCCGATCGAGTAAATCTCGATCCACTTACTTTGTGACGCTTACACTAGTTTGAAAGGCAAGAGAGGGTGCTCAGAAAAGTTACCACCGGGATAACTGGCTCTGTGCTTCATCTGGTGGCAGCCATCGCGGTTCTCATAGCGACGTCTGCTTTTTTGATCCTTCGTGTCGGCTCTTCCTGATGCCTGTGGTGTCAAGCAGTGTAATTCACCAAGCGTTGGATTGTTCACGCCACTCATCGGGAACGTCTGTGAGCAGCGTGGGTTTAGACCGTCGTGAGACATGGTTTACGTTGTTTATTTACCCAAACCGATGACACAAGGTTCGTTGCAACGGTAATCCTTGACGGTAACTTCCTCGCTCAGTACGAGAGGAACCCGCAGTTCAGACATTTGGTTTATGTCGCTTGGCTGATAAGTCCAATGGTGCGAGGCTACCATCCTGGGGGATTATGACTCGAACGCCCTCTAACAAGCAGATCCTCACCGCCCGTCAAAATGACACATACTTCCTACTCTTTGCGCCCCGATGTGCCCTTCGGCATGCTAAACGGATATGCGTGCGGCGCCTTCGACTCCTTCCCGTCGTCAGCCACCTCGGGCTGGCGGGCTGCCCCGGCCACGGTGGGGTAGCCGAGCAGGGACCAGCAAGGGACCGTTTCCCGCCGCTCGCCGAGCAGTGGCGGCGTGGTTGGTCCGTCCGATATCCATCCCATGCGAAGTGGAGGCGCTTAAATCATTCGCAGACGACTTACAGTTCTCGGTCTGGGTGTCGTACTTTAGTAGAGGCAGCCCACCTCACTGCGATTCTATTGAGACTTACGCCTTTGACCAGGAGATTTGTCCGCTACAGGACGGCACATCCCCCCGGTCTGCGCTGGGCCGGTCTTCGCTTCGCAGGCCGGTCGTGCTCTTCGGGTTCTTTGTTTGGTGTTGATCTTTTGTTTTTTTTTTTTTTCTTTTTTTGTTTTGTTTTTGGCAGCGACGAGCCGGGTGGCAGTCCGCCCGAGCTACTGGGAATACAGACCCACACGAGCACAGAGCCAGTACATAGCATAGCACAAGACCCACAAAGAGCCACTACAAAGAGCAATAAGAGTTGTACGTTATAAAGAGTACACTTAAGAGTTGTAACAGTATAATAAGACGTAATACATAAGAGCTGTCGAGTGTGGGGAATGGAGTAGTGGAAAGCAGAGGGAAAAACACAGAAAGAAACACATCTCATGTAACCGGAGGACGTGTCTCATGTCCACATCATTGGCAGACTACCGAGTCCGATCGGGTTCGTCATCACTGCGATCTCCCGACCTTACTTTGAACAGGACATGTGTCCGCTACGATGGGCACATCCCCACATTCCTCGGGTTTCGTTCGTTTTCGCAAGGCGGTCGTGCTCTTTCGAGGTCTTTTTGTTTGTTTTTTTTTTGTGTTTTTTTTATCTTCCGTATTTTGTTTTGTTTTTGGCAGCGACGAGCCGGGATGGCCACACCGATAGTTAAACATATAGCATAATAATAAAGTAACTAGAGTTGTAACAGTAGAATAATAGTAAATAAGAGCTTAAGAGTTAGTAAAGTGGAGTAAAGTGTAAAGCAGAGTGGAAAGACGACAGAAGAATCACATGTCCAGAAGCCTGAGGACGGTACGAATGTCAAATCATTGGCAGACGACCGAGTTCCTCGATCGGTGTGTGTCTTCCGCGCACTGCGATCATGCCGACACTTTTGGCCTTTGACAGCGAGATGTCCCGCTACGACGATGGGCAACATCCCCACATTCTCCAGGTTTCGTTCGTCGCCAGGCGGTCGTGCTATTCGTTTTTGGCAGCGGGGGGGGGGGGGGAGGCGGAACAAATGGACACCTAAAAAAAAGAAGTTAAAGGTAAAGTTAGTTAAAGTAAATTTCACTTTAAAGTTAACGTAACGTTAACGCACGTTCAAGTTACGTAAGTTAAAGTAAGTAAAAAGTAAAGTGTAAAAAATTAAAGTAAAGTTAAGTTAAAGTAAAGTTAAGTAAAAGTAAAAGACAAGTTTAAAAGTACAGTGTACAAAGTAAAAGTGGACAAACGAAATAAATAATTAAATTAATAAATAATAAATAAATTAAACACTAACCCAGTCCCATTAATTGTAAACTCTTTAAACTAAAAAGTGAACCTATTTTCCAACTATTTGCTATTTTCTTAACACAAATTCATACTCAACATGGAATCCCATGGTGGTTCGTGTTTTTTTTTTTTTTTTTTCTTTTCTTTTTCCCCCTCAATAGCCGAAGGAGAAATGACAAGTTAACATCTTAATCAATTCTATTAATTTTTTGCATTAAAATGTTCAATACCAACTGAAAACATTTTGAATTCACTAGAAACATATATAACGTAGTAAATTTAATAACTTTTAACCCTGTAATAAAAATGTCTGAAGCGACCTTTTTGTATGCTATAAATTTATATGTGAAGCGGGTTGGTGTATGAATATTTTTCCTACGAACGTGGATGGGCGCCATTTTTTTTATTATTATTTTATTATTATTATTATACTACACTATTACTACTTACTTACACTACTACTACTACTACTACTACTACTACTACTACTACTACTTACTACTACTATACTCACTACTATACACGACTACTACTACTACTTACTGTCCAATTTAACCATTACGACTTTGAAATTAAAGTTAATAAAATTTTGAGTGGGATAATTCCATGCGTGGTTGAAAGATTTGACACGGAAATGGTTTTCAATTGTTTCCGGAAATGGTGAAACGGTGTGGTTCGCGACTTTCTGTGGTTTACTGGCCTTGTAATTGTGCAGTGGCAACGGGATGGTTTTTGGCAATTGTTACTTGAAGTGGGGTGCGACCCAAGTGTTCTGAGATTTGACAGTGCCATCTGCTCATGGTTCGTTTTTGTAAAGGACATTCTCAGTTGTAGCTTCGAATTGATGCTCTCGTTCCTGTGTCCCGACATGTACATGTTGCCTAGTTTCAAAACCACTCGTTAGAGATGCATCGCAGTGGCGCGCAAACTTAGACCACCGATGTGTTTGTGTACGTCCTACTACAATGCCCTTTGATGCGCGTTACTGCTAATGGTTGGCATGAACTGACTGTAGTTTTGTTTTTGAAATCGCTTTTGTGTTTAAATGCCAAATTCCATTGAATTATATACTCTTTCGGATTGGCAAAATAGATTTTTTTTTTTTTTTTTTTTTAAAGCTGTGGTTTTGAATTCACCATAGGAGAGCCATGTGTTTAGGGAAGTGACGTCACGTATCGCATGCGCGCGCATTGGTAGGCAGAAGTCTTCATAATGGACTGAGTACAAAGCGAACTAGCGTACGTGAATATCAAAGAATGGCCAAAACGTGCTTAACGTTACCGCTTGTAGCAGGGGAGCGCTATCTACATAGCCTCCTGTATGGAGGAGATACATGTACTCTTCCACCCATAAAATTTGACGATTACCGATTTCAAAACGATAGCAACCGTCCTCTTTCTTCTCTCTCTCTCTCTCTCTCTCCCTCTCTCTCTCTCTCTCCGTCTCTCTCTCTCTCTCTCTCTCCTCTCTCTCTCTCTCTCGCTCTCTCTCTCGCATTTTCGTGAATAAATATCTTTAGTCCATGTTATTTTTAAAGCGTCTGTCTCATATTTCAAGTAAGCATTACAACGACGCACGACACGCACACACACACACAACCACACACCACACACACACACAGACACACACACACATAATAAATACAACCAGTATGCCTTTTTTTTATTTAAAACGGTTTAAAGAAATATGGCTACACTTTGTTAAAGGAATTATTTTTAAACCCTTTTTACATACCCATATCCACCTCACACTTGTCTACTGGTTCATTTGTAAGGCTTTTCATCAACAATAAATTTAAGCAAGTATCTTATTAGAAAACTTTACAAAGACTTTAAAACTATTAATTTTAATCAATCCTTTTTCGTGCCGTGCCGAGTGGGTGGGGTGGGGTGGCTTGGCGTGGGGTGGGTGGTGGGTGGGTGGGGTGTGTTGTGTGTGGTGGGGGGGGGGTGTTTTTTTGGGTGGGGTGGCTGGCCGGCTGCCCGCTGGCGCACCGTTTTCGCCTCGTTTTCGTGGCTCTTTCTACACTGGAGGCACGCCGGAACGGTCACGCCGTCCCCGCCAACGTCTCCACTACAGGTGACGCCAGCAAGCAGCGACGGACGCGGCACACCCGAGCACAGCGTGCCTGCAAATTTCGGGCGCCTACCTCGCTCCGTTCGTTCGGCGGCACACCCAAAACCGGTCGAAATGACGAACCTTGTGAAATCGAGGGTCTGGCAAGGTCGGTTACTACTGCCATACTATGTGGCGAGCCTAGTCGGTCGAAGCTCGACGGTCCTTGGGACCCATCGCCTGTGGTTCGCGTGCACGATCCGCTCGCTTCCCTCCCTTCCCCCCAAGTTGCAACTCAGCGCCACACTGCCGCCGTCCGGTGGCCCTGGGCGGGTTTTGTCCGGGTCGTGAACCGCGGGCGGCACCCGTTTCCCGCTACCCCTGCCCGACCCGCGTTGGACATCGCAGGTAACTTCTCTCCTCGATCGGTTTCGAGAGGCACTGTCGGCCCCGTGTACCGCCCGCAAAATCGCACTGGCAGTCTGTGTCACCGTGTCGCACACCCAATCTCTTATGGGACCCGCGAACCAGCGAACGCACGACCGGCCGTGCAACCGTGAAACCTCCCCGGGTGGTCGCACGCTAAAGCACCGTGGGCGTGCGTTCGGCGGGCGGTCGGTGAGACCCGCCTCGCCCCCGCCACCGCCCTGCCCCCGCGGTGCCCCGATTCGTCTCTCGTCCGAAACGCAAAACCTTTTAGCGCCCCACCAGGCCGCCGTCGCGTGCCCCTCGCCCACACAATCGGTGGGGCACCGCGCCCACTGTAAAAAGGGGAAGACAACAGGTCCCCATCCCCCACCCCCACCCTGAACCTGGTCAAACAGGCGCGGGTGGGTGGTGGGGGACCTGGGATCGTTCATGCAGGGGTGGGGGGATGGTACATTTTCCGCTGCCCGCGCGTCGCCGTCCCGACCGTTTGTCCTCGCTCCGCCGCTCCGCCCGCGAGTGGTAACAACGAGCTATCTGGTTGAATCCTTCCCAGTAGTCATAGGCTTGTCTCAAAGATTAAGCCTGCCATGTCTAAGTTACAAACTTCCACCTATTGAAACTGCAATGGGCTTCAT
This sequence comes from Gigantopelta aegis, assembly GCF_016097555.1. Taxonomy (NCBI): domain Eukaryota; kingdom Metazoa; phylum Mollusca; class Gastropoda; order Neomphalida; family Peltospiridae; genus Gigantopelta; species Gigantopelta aegis. Next base: position 14,097 of record NW_024535822.1, read on the forward strand.
TAGATCATTATGGTTTCATTAGTCGTACAATCCTTAATTGGATAACTGTGGGCAATTCCCCATAGCTAATACCTGCAACCAAGCTCCAGACCTCGCGGGAAGATCCTGCTTTTATTCGTTTCCAGACCAACCGGTCCCGCCGCCAGGCGGCCCGTCCCAAACTGGTGACTCTGATCTTCGTGCGGATCCGGCAAACGGCCACTCGAGCCCCCGGCGGACGTTATATCTTTCAAGTGTCTTTCCCTATCAACGTTTCGTAGGTGTCGACATGGACCAACTAGGTTTTTCACCGGGTAGCGGGGAATCGTGGGTTCGATTCCGGAGAGGGAGCATTGAGAAACGGCTACCACATCCAAGGAAGGCAAGCAGGCACGCAACTTACCCCCTTCCTGGGCACGGGAGGTAGTGACGAAAAAATAACAATACGGGACTCCTTTCGAAGGCCCCGTATTGGATGAGTACACTTTAAATCCTTAACGAGATTCCATTGGAGGGCAATTCTGTGGCCTAGCCCCCCAGCCCGCGGTAATTCAGCTCCATAGCGTATCTTAAAGTTGTTGCAGTTAAAAAAGCTCGTAGTTGGATCTCGATCACAGGCGGTGCGGTCCCACTTCGCGGTGGTCTCACTGCACGTTGCCTTGCTCACCCGGCGCGTGTCATCCCTTGGTGTCTTCTCTGAGTGGGTCTCGTGGGGCCGGACGTTTACTGTTGAAAAATTTAGAGTGTTCAAAGCAGGCTCGTCCCTCCTGCATAATGTGCCTGGAATAATGTAAATAGGACCTCGGGTTTTCCTAATTTTTGTTGGTTTTCGGAAATGTCGAGTTAAGATTAAAAGGAACACCGGGGGCCATTCGTCATTACGGCCGTAGAGGTGAAATTCTTGGAATCGTGCCCGCCGTAAGACGACCTACAGCGAAAGCTTTGTCATGGAATGTTTTATTTCCATTAGTCAAGAACGAAAGTCCGAGGTTTCTAAGACTATCAGTACCGTCCGAGTTGCTGACCATAAACGATGCCGAACAGCGATCCCCGGCGTTGCCTTCAATGACCCCCTACGGGCAGCTACTGGAAACCAAAGTCCCCTTTTGGTCTGGGGGGAAGTATGGTTGCAAAGCTGAAACGTTAAAGGAATTGACGTAAGGCACCACCAGGAAGTGGAGCCTGCTGCTTAATTTGACTCAACACGGAAAAACTCACCCGGCCGACACCGAAGGATTGAACAGATTATACTTCTTTCTTGAATTCGTGGGTGGTGGTGCATGCCGTTCTTAGTTGGTGGAGCCGATTTTTGGTCCCTGTTAAATCCTAAACGAACGAGACTCTAGCCTATTAATAGTTTTTTCGCCGACCCCGAAACACAGTCCGGCGCAACTTCTTAGCGTACAAGTGGGGCCCCCCCCCCTATAGCCACACGAGATTGCGCCATACAGGTTCTGGGATGCCCTTTAGATTCCCGGGGCCGCACGCGCGCTAAAACTGAAGGAAAATCAACGTGGACACTGCCCGCTTCCGAGAGGGTTGGGAAAAACCCGTTTTTTGGAATTCCTTCGTGATGGGGGAATGGGGTTGAATTGTTCCCCATAACAGGAATTCCCCCAGTAAGCGGCGAGTCATAAGCTCGCGTTGTTACTCCCTTGCCCCTTTGACACCCCCCGTCGCTACACCGATTGAACGGTTTTTAGTGGATCTTCGGTTGGTCCCTTTCAGCAGGCAACTGCCCCCGGCGAGGGGCCCCAGAAGATGATCAAAACTTGTCGCTTTTAGAGGAAGGGTAAAAAGTCTAAAAGGGTTCCGTATTGGGAAACCTGCGGGGGAAGGTCTTCCGATTTTGGATACCGTTAAAAAACAAAAAAACGAGAAAAGAAAAAAAAAAAAAAAAAAAAAAAAAAGTCACCAAAAACAACCGACCCCGACCCCGCCCGACCGACCAGCGGGGTGGGTTGGGGGCCCCCGAAGAGTACATGGGCGCGGTGGGCCCCCCCCCTCTCGGTTCGGCCCCCGACGTCCCCCCCGCTTTCTTTTTTCACCGGGGGGGTCCCTTTGGCCCTCGAGGCGGCCGTGCAGGGCCTCGGGGGGAGCTTTTTTTTCGTCCACTAGCGTACGGTCTAACGATCTACCGGCCACGAACCCTCACCGGGCGGTGGTGGGGGGGGGCTTTTGTGGCGGGGAGCCCCGCACCAACGCACGCACGCACCCCCAACGTCCTGTCGTCCCCTCGCCAAAAACAGAAAAAGAAAATAAAAGAAAACGAAAATTCGAACCCAAAAAAAAATCAAAAGTTAAAACAAAAAAAAAAACCCAAATTTAATATGACAACTCTGGGCGGTGGAATCACTCGGCTCGTGAGGGTCGATGAAAAGCGCGCCAGCTGCGTGAAAATTTTTAAATGTTGAATTGCAGGACACATTGAGGCATCGATACCTTGAAACCACATTGCGGCCCGGGTCAGTCCCGGGGCCCCCCGCCTGCTGAGGGCGGCTGAAACGCAATCGCCCGGGTTTCGGAAATCGAGGAATCGGTTCGCCGGCCACTGGGCTCGTCCCAAGCAAGTCCCTCGGTCGCCCCTCAAGTGCAAGACAGCGTGCACGTCCGACGCTGCCGCGCGGCTCCGCCGCGCGCTCTCTCGTGCCCCGTGGGGACAAGGAAACGGAAGGGGGAAAAAGCCAAAAAAAAAAAAAAAAAAAAAAAAGACT
>NW_024535823.1:0-11840 GCF_016097555.1 Gigantopelta aegis
CCTATAATGGAATAATATAATACATGTGTTATAAAATAGTACCAATTATCCTTAATTAATAAATAATTAAATTTGCTATATCCTTTGATAATGGTGATGTATAGTGCAACACAAAGAATATAGAATTATGGTGATTGCTTTCTCTGGATTCACTATACAACCCTTTCTAATTGTTGGTACTATTAATGGATCTGGATCTATATTGATAACACCTTTGCTTGCAAAATTAGCATTAAAGCTGTCCTCCATTTTTCAAAAAATACCAAAAGTTCTGCTCTAAGCTTTCACAGTGAAGTTTAACTTATCCTAAGTTTGTTTTCCCAGTCACTATTTAAAGGTTTGGATGAACTAGTAATTACTGTATAGAAAAATAGGATAAGGATATGATGGTGCAATGCTCCATCATCCTACTAGCACCCTACTTATAATACATATTAATTGTAGGAGGTCTATCCTATAACAACACAAACCTATAAAAAAATACTAAAGGTACTAACTATTAATATAACTTTGTATTGATCTTATAAATTTTATAGCCAAAAAAAAAAAAACAAAAAACATTATTAATATATTTTGAACTCAACAGCAATGAACAACCAATATTTATAAGTAATCTTGAATCAAAGTCTTATTCTAAGGGCATAGCATTAACAAATGATCATGACTCCTCACAGTCAAATGGTTTTATCATTAAAAAAATGTAGATGGAAAAACATAGCAGGCAAATGATCTCACAGGACTGTACATCACGTGTAATATATCTTTGTGTGACATATATTAAATATAGTTTATACAAGATTACATATAAAGACTTACCTTTGACAGCACAAATCCATAGACTCCATTCTTGTCAGCCAAAATAATGTAGCCACTCCCCTGTATCCTGTATGTTCAGTTCATACAATCCCTCATTAAAGTCATATGTAAGAAGCCTCTCTCCTCCATCTTGTGTGTTTGGTCATATTAGTATCCTCTATCTGGTATACTACACTTTTATATTTAACATTGAAAAATATACCAAATAATGTGTGTTGTTTAAATATTTGGGTTTTTATTGTACAAGGCTGGATTAATAAATTAAAATTTCAATGTAATTATTGCTTTTATATCAATAAAACAATAATTCTATCTATACAACTAGGAACAATAAAAAATTAGATAAATATTATTAAACATAAACACATTTTAAATCATGTTCAAATATAAAAAATACATTATAATTATATTAAATTAATATTAACATAATCCAGGTGTTATTGTAACAAGTTCATAAGATGTATTCTGTGTCATTGTTATCTGAGATTGTTTAGTATCTTCATATGATATATTATGTTGTATAGTTATATTATCATCAATACTATTACACTCTAGAATATATATAATTATTATGATATTACATGTATACATGATTACATACTTTGTATCTTCTTTATATAATAAACACTCCACACAACAACACTAACAATACTAATTAATCTTATTAAGAGAATACAATGATGATCACAGTGATAAACTATTATCTACTAGAGAGAGAGGAGTATATATAAATATTTAATATATATATTAACATACTAGGAAAACTCTGAGATCCAGGTATTTTATTATATTAGTACTTGATGGTATTACTATTGTAGAAAACTTTGTACAGTAGGAGTAGTATCTGTATTATTATAATAATGATAATCATCTTTTTCTGATATCACTATATCTTACTTAAAATAAATACAAATAGATCACTTGTCCAACATTATACTGAAAGATAATAGAGAGAGTACATTGTTGATGTTGAGGGAGCTAACAGACTATCTGATATGTTCATAGAATATTTCTACCAAGATGTTTTTATTAATATAACTATATCATCACATTGTATAGTGACTGTAAGCATTCTCTGGAGCTTCGATGAACATTCCAGAATAATCTATAGTAACTATGGTAATCATATAGTACCCTATTGGATATACTCACTGGTATAGTTTAAACCTCACCTTCAATTATATATGACAATATGTGTATATGTAGTTTCTCTTTGACAATGTCTGGAGCTAAAATGACATCATAAAATAAACTACACATATTAGTTATTTTAACTAACTCTTTGAAAGAGAAGCTACTATTCTTATGTTCTCCTTCACCCAGTTCATTAATACCATATATGGTATATGTATATCGATGATGAAATAATTCCTGATCTTCATACTTGTATTCATTTTCCATTAAAGATACATTTTGTAATAACATCTTGTTGACAATCATCATATATCAGGTAGTATATAGTAAGATATCTGGACTCTACTGTCTACATTAGGACGATCCCACTGATAGTAATATAGCACAGTTGTGCAAGTGATGAAGACATATTGAGAACCGAAGTAAGAAAACCTGTCTCATACAAGATATAATACACACACCACATAACATGTGCTATAATAACTTACCAAATGGAAATACATGATAGTAATGTTCCAGCTTATTACTAAGAGTTACCTCAACAAGATATGTCCTCAAGTTAACAGGTGATGATATATTTAACTATTATCAGTTGATTATTAACTAAAGACATTGTCACACTCCTTAGATACATGTTTTGTGTAGAACATCATTAGAGTCCTTGATTTTTACTGTAATATTAGTAGGATACACTCACCAATACAAGACCACTGACCTAGTGCATACAAAAATAACGTGCCATACAATGACAATCAAAACAATGTTTATAACTAAATCCGCTGTTTTACAACAGAAACATGTATTTTAGAATGTGTAGGTTCTCAAGTGTATTATACTTTGAACTTGGTAAAGCCAACATTTTTTCATTAATCATATTTATTGGAATAACTGACTTGTATCTAAATAGAAAGTTATGAAAACATTTATTCAGTATCATTTTGCTATCAATCAGTTCTATAGCTATATTTTGTAGAGTCAAAATACCTATATATTATACAAAGTATTTTGAATATTCGTATTATGTTAGCCTACTATGTCAATTTACACATACATTACTGACAACTGACATTTATAATTATTTGAAAATAAAACATATCTTGGTCTATTTGTTGGTATAAACTGATACTGGAAATAGAATTTTTGAGGAACTGAAATATAACAGAAATGTCACTCACTGTATAACATAATATGTTACCTCTAGCAATATAGTACATTACATTATTACTATCTCCTATACCAGCTCCATTAATACAGAGACATATATACTAGGTTACCTTACATGGATCATCCTTATTAGATGTCAGGATATACTCAGTAGTGTTAACTGTGTCTATAAGTATTCCTTGATCATCATTGATGTTAATCCATGATAGGTACATTATCCATGTATATGGTGCAGACACATCAGTAACCACCTAGATCTATTGAGAACTTAGCAGTCTAGATCTTTAACAGGAGCTAGTAACCTACATCAATATATCATAATAATATGACATCTATAACATTAATTCAACTTGTATTCTTAATACAGCAACATTACTGTATACTATCATGAGCCAATAGCCTTGCATGATAATCAGAATTGTTGTTATTCTGTTAATGGCTTCAGCTAATAACAATCTCATTTACCACCACTGAGAGACTTTGGAGGTTTCTGAATAAACCCTTTGGCTATTACATTTACAAGAGTAGCTGACATATCGTTTACTCTGAAGTTACTTTCATCAGCAACAGCTTCACAAGTGACAGTAACTGTTGAGTTAAGAGTGGTATTGAACTGATTGAGATGACTTGTAATATCTATATAAATAATAACAACAAATATAAATATATTATAGTAATAATAATGTGCACATTATAATACTTACAAACTGTATGGACGAAAGTCGGTACAGCTGATATTATCATTCACAATCAACAAATGGAAGGTCGACATTTTTGACCATTGCAATTAAATAAATTCATCGTTTGTCTAATTGAAAAAATTTAGGTGGAGCTGGTTACGACGCTGCGTTTTGTTTCTCAGTGTAGATTTAACCTTTCTTTTCGTGAGGGTACATTTATTAAGTTACTAAAGTCTGTATCATCTGTAGTACAATGATGTCTACCTTATATTTGATCTGCGGACTGTGATGATATAGCTATTATACCAACACCTGTCCGTACAATTGGTAAGGATTATAATCTTCACATGATTTTTACTAGAATATATTCATTGTCATATTCTTGATAGAGATTACAAGCTCATCCTCAATCAGTCAATACCACTCTTAACTCAACAGTTACTTTTTATTTGTGAAGCTGATGCTGATGAAATTTACTTTATAGTAAATAGTATAATCAGCATCTCGATGAAAATGTAGTTAAGCAGGGATTTCATCAACAAGGTGCATGTTGTCTCAATGGTACAAGAAAAGAGATTTATTAGCTCAAGCCTCTTGTATACAATAATACTAATATATCATGTTAGAGCTGTTAATTCAACTAACATACAGTGATATTGCAGTATTAAGAATACAAGGTGAGTTAATGTTATAGATGTCATATTATTATAATTATATGATGTAGGTTTACTAGCTCCTGTTAAAGATCTAACATGCTACAGTTCTCAATAGATCTAGTGTGTTACTGATGTGGTCTGCACCATATACATGGATAATGTACCTATCACTGGATATAACATCAATGATGATCAAGGAACCTTATAGACACAGTTAATACTACTGAGTACATTACTAGAAACTTGTAATGTAACTCTGTATATGTCTCTGGTATTAATGGAGCTGGTATATGAGATAGTATATGTCACATCAATATCACTAGAGGTAGATATTATGATTATGATGTTTCACTTTTAAACTTTACATGAATTTTAGTTCCTCAAACTGTTCCAGTATCAGTTGTTCCAAAAGTGGAGGAAATTGTGTCTTATTTCAAGCATTTGTTAATGTATGATAATGGCTGGGCATTGTAATATTGCAGTACAGCATAGATAATAGAGTATAAATTAATATTTTTTTACACTAGGTCAGTGGTCTATGTATTGTGAGTATCCTACTAATGTTCAGTAAGTATCAAGGACTCTAATGAATTTTCTACAAGAAACATTATCTAATGATTGGACACTGTCTTTGTTAATAATCACTGATAATAGTTAATATATCATCACCTTTAACTGAGGACATATTTTGTTGAGGTTACTCTTAGTAATCCACTGATAGGGGTATCAATGTATTTCCATTTGGTAGGTTATATATCACATGTTATGTTGTTGTGTGTGTGTATTATCTCTTGTATGAGAAGGTTTTCTTACTTCTGTTCTCAATATCTCTTCATCACTTGACAACTTTACTACTATTACTATCAGTTTGGATCGTCCTAACGTAGACAGTAGAGTCCAGATATCTTCCTATATACATACTGACATATGAATGATGTCAACAAGATGTTATTACAAATGTATTATTAATGGAAATGAATACAAGTATGAAGATCAGGAATTATTTCATCGTCAATATACATATACCATATATGGTATTAATGAACTGGGTGAAGGAGAACATAAGAATAGTACACCTTCTCATTTCAAAGGTTAGTTTAAAATAACTAATATGTGTTTATTTTATGATTTCCATTTTCAGTTCCAGATCTCAAAGAAATACCACATTTACTATCTGGTCCTATTAGAATAAATAAAGTCCAGTTATGTTTAATATACCAGTGAGTCTATCCAATAGTTGTTATTATATGATTACAATAGTTACTGTAGGTTATTCTGGAATGTTCATCTGAAGCTCCAGAAAATGCTTACAGTCATTGTACAATGTGATAATGTAGTATTTTTTAATGAAAGATATCTGATAGAATATTCAAGTCAACTTAAGAACATAACAGACAGCCAGCCTCTGTTAGCTCCTAAACACAACGTGTGTGCTCTCTATATTATCTTCAGTAATAAATCTGGACATATGATCCATTGATAAATACATTTAAGTAAGAGATAGTAATATTATGTAATATATTGATATTATTATATGATATATAGTACATATGAATGTCATAAATGCTACTGCTTATTTACCCTAATGGTAAATTCTATATTGTGGAGTGTGTATTTTTTTTTCCATCTGCTCCATCTGCTAAAGTCATGTTATGTTAGTGTGATTGGAGTGACTTCAAGAACAAATTATTAGTTAAAAACAGTTCAAGTGATCTTATTGTACAAGTTGTATTGATAATCTCCCAGCTGTTAAAAATTGTGTACACAGGTTGTATGATAATACACTTAAACAGTATGTATATGATGTTGGAGAATGATATACCACTAACACTCAATATCACCAGCTATAATATTAAAACATATTGTAATAAATAATACCTTACCAACTACTACAAGTAAGTTAAGTAACAAATTTATATATGTTTACTTACTTTATTGTGGTTACAGTGGCACTCACTATGACACCATCCTCTGGCAATCCGGAAAACAACCTCAAGTCTTTTGCTAGTAAGATTTTTATTATTTATATTAACAACATATTCCTTTTTAAATTTTTTAGGTTATCATTGCTACTGTTGTATTAGCACTTGTGATGATGCCTGTTCCTTGATGGAACAAACACCAGCTGTGTTTATATATGTGTGTATTATATAGAACTTCTACTGGACTCCTATTTTTTTTATATTATAAGTAACAACATTATTTGTTAGTTTTTATTTTCCTGTTCATTAATGTCTCATAGTACTGTAATTATTTAAATTGTAAGAGAGTATTATGCTGTTATGTTGTGTGTAAAGCTATCATATTATTATGTCTATTACTATGTTTGTGCCTTTTCCTTGTTGTTGCTGTGTACTATGGCATAGGAAATAGAGAAAGAGAGTGAGTTTTACTAACATGTTCTTATAACTTTCATTGAAACTGTTTCATGAGATACTATGATGTTAGTTTCGCTTTGCTAATAATAACCATCAGTAACTTATTATTAATATTACTATTATTATTAATATTATAGATATATATATTATATCATCACCTGTTTAACTTAGAGACTAATCTTTTTGATGTACTCTTAGGAATCCAGCTGGACATGCTATCAATGTATTCTCATTTGGTAAGTTATATATCACATGTTATGTTGTTGTGTGTATTATCTCTGTATGAGACAGGTTTTCTTACTTCTGTTCTCATATCTCGTCATCACTTCACAACTGTACTACTATTACTATCATTTGGGATCTCCTAATGTAGACAGTAGAGTCCAGATATCTTACTATATAATACTGTATATATGATGATGTCAACAAGAGGTTGTTATTACAAAATGTTCTATTAATGGAAATAATACAAGTATGAGATGAGGAATTATTTCATCATCGATATACACATACTATATGTGGTATAATGAACTGGTGAAGGAGAACATAACAATAGTACCTTCTCTTTTCAAAGAGGTTAGTTACAATAACTAATATGTGTGTTTATTTTATGATGTCATTTTAGCTCCAAGATCCGCTAAAGAAAATACTACTTTACTATTCTGTCCTATATAAATAATGAAGTCAAGTTGATGTTTTATATACCATGATCTATCCAATAGTGGTTACTATATGATTTACCATAATTAGTGTAGATTTTTTGTAGAATAGGTTCATCTGAAGCTCTAGAGAATGCTACAGTCCCTGTACAATGTGAAGTAGTTATATTTAAAAAATATTCTGGTAGAATGTATTCTATGAACATAACAATAATAAACCTCTGTTAGCTTCTTGACATCAACAATGTACTCTCTCTATTATCCTCAGTAATAATGATGGACACAGTGATCCATTGATACATACTTTAAGTAAGAGATAGTTATATTATGTAATACATTTATTGATATTATTATATGATATAGGACATATGATGTTTTTGCTACTGCTACTGCTTACCCTAATGGTAATTCTATAAGTGTGGAGTGTGTATTTTCATTCTGCTTCATCTGTTAAGTCATGTTATGTTGAGTTAAATTAGTAATAAATTCTTGTTTCCACTTCTTCTGCCATATTGGTATACTTCAAGAGATAATAACTACATTATATAGTTACTTTTTAATGATAATATAATGACACTATTATAATCTTATCTTAACACCATTAATAGTTATAAAACAACTCCATTAGAACAGACCTCTTTATTGCATATGTGGACAATACTTAATTTTGTCACACTATTTTCAGTTTAATAGCACTCTATCTTACTGAACTCTCTGTCAATGTTGTTGCTTGTTTAAAAAAAACTATAAATATTAAATTTATTTTTTAACTCATCAAATTAACGTCTTTTGGTTTGATGGATTTTGTTTATATTAAAAAAATACAAAAAACCAAAAGAATGAAGAGAAAGATTTAAAAAAATTGAAAAAAAAAAGACAAAACTCCCAGGCTAGAGGAATCAGGCATACATCCACGCAAATTACAGATCGTGAACTTGTCCTAGCACATCCCCGTCGCAAGGAGCCGACAGCACTAGAACCGGTTGGCCAGCCGATCCCCGACTTCGAAAAAACCCTTCGAGGTGCTGGCCAGACAACTAGTCGGATACTCCATCGTGGTATCTGGTGTCAACCGGTGCACAAAACAACGGGTCACTCGGCACCACGTGGTGCCAAATTATAAATCATTATTAATGGGTGTGGTTTTTGTAACTTTTAGTAAGAGGTGTGGTTAAAACGTGTTTCGAATAATTATTATTAATCGATAATTATAATCTGTAATACTCTGTCTAATAATATAAATGCAAAATAAATAAGTAGGATTGCCATTAATTATAAATAATAGATAGTATATTTTAGCACACAGCTGTGGTGTGGAGTCATAGCTGTCCACATATCCATAGTAGTATAGACTTACATAACCCGGATTGGAAACAGGATCACGTATCCCATAGAAACTGTGAACACTTGAAAACCGCACATCCGTGTCCAAAAACATCAATTAATTCTTTACTTACCTTACATGTGGACCTAGACACACTTATGCTATTACTTAGATCATTCTATAAAGACATTAGTGTTATTTTTATTTATCAACACATTGACTGTATATTCTTCTTCTATATTTCTATTATTAAAAATAGTCAATAATAATGACATCCCTTTTAAATTATTTATTTTTCGATGAAAATGGCACTAAATACTTTTGTTCCGTCTTTCTTCTTACAGCAATATTACTACTAAAAGGTTTAGGACCAATTATTTAGAACAAAGAAGAACACTTGGTTTAGACTGTTTTTATGTTAGTAAGTCGCGCTATTCTTATGGAAAAACACTAAAAACAACATAAGATATAGGTACACTTTGGGACTATAGCCATTGTTTTAAGTTATGTAGACATAATTACAACTTTTCATCTAAAGACAAAAGATTTCTGTGTTGGTAGCTTGTATTGATTTTACTTTGGCATCTCCTTTCATAGTTTGTAAGATACAAAATAACGCGTACATATTTCAGTACTTGGATTATTGCCTAAATAATCAGATGACAGGTCATGTTTATTAGATTTGTTGCAAAAGTTGATACTATCTCCCTGGTTAGAGCCTAGAGCACCATTTAAACAGTAGTTCTGCACTATCTAACACTTGTGTAGCAACGATGTACCAATTTTTAAAACCTTCATCTGAAAGAGCTCCTTGTATATAGTATATATGTATATTATACGAGCCAATAAAATACTTTTTTTTTCTGTTTTTCCTGTGACGGTGACCTAACATTATCAGTAAAATTCATTGCTCAATAAATAATTAATTACTTCCAATCAGTTTATTACTATAAGTAACACTTAATTAAAGTACAAATTCCAAAATACTACATGCTTTGTTTCAGGAAAAAAACAGGACCAACTGCAAAACTAATATATGTGTTTAATGCTTGTCAGGTGGAGCCGGACAAGGAGTTTACCGGAAATGCGTGGGCGTTGAGTCCAATCCCTGGTTACGTAGTCTATACTACTCTATGACATAATCCAAGATAAAATCATCTAGAAATGTCAAAATTGCTAACAGAAATCATTTTTCACAAGGAGAGTCAACCATTACAGAGATAGCTGAGGGCAAGAAGAAGAAAGAGAGAAAGGGACAGATTCTTTAAATAAACTAAGAGCTGTCTCCTTACCTAATGTTTATCTTGGATATCCATAAAACGTTTCATAAAAATAAACTCTCTACATATCTTGCTGCTTCGTCCACAATGACATCTATAGCAATGATAACAATGGGACATTCCTTGGTGTAATCTTCAACTCTGATGACATCATCATTAAATGACAGGTAGTGATTGTCATCATATATGATGACATCATCTAATCCATCAACTACCCCCTAAACCAAACCATATGCACAATAGGGATGCATCATTATAGTATGAATTTACATCATCATAGAAGTTCCTACACCAAGAAGGGACACATCAGAAGACATCATATCACCCATCACAATGACTCACAGCATCTTCGCCTTGGCTTGCATCCATCCAGACTTTAGTCCTAAAAGTAGGACGATTTTCATCTCAACTTTCTAGACTAACATGAGCGGGGTGTAGTACCAGTCCAAAAGAACCTTAAATAATTTTCGATGACAGTTAATAACAAGTATATCTAATAATAGTGACATAAATAATACTTGACCACCTGTAATTTAACCAAGAGGGTAGTGCAAATAGATCATTACATTCAGTGATTAACAAACAATTATAACCAATACTATTAGAACAGTTGAATTATAATTAGAACAACCTTCAGCTTGAATGCTACCAATAAAATGAGAGTCCAGCATTTTTCACTCACAAATAGTGGGTGTGGGGTTAGTTTGATATTAGTGTTTCTGCTTCATTCCAATTGTAGAGATATAACAGCCCCTATGTTCAAATGTATTAATGGAACAATAACCCTTTATCAATATATGTTAATATAACAATAATCCCTATTCATATGAGTTGATTTCTTTTGACCAATTTCTTTTACTGTCATCACACAATAAAGGAATTTGTTAACTTGGTTTATACCGTACGAGATCTTTATACTATTAATATCAATTAAAGTAACTATATATCTTTCATGTGGTTAAACTAAACTTATAAGTAGACTATAAATTTATTTGTATTACAGAACTAGTCAACTTAAATATCACTATAACATCTAGTAATATTATGTAATTATAGCATTTGAATAGTGTTCCCATTTGTTATCATTGTATGGGTTTGATCTACAGTGGTTATAATCGAGTTGATGGAATTGACATAATCCTTACATTCTCCACTCAATTATAGTCTGATACATGCTATAATTGAATAGGACAAATCTAAAGGATTATACAAATCATTAAACATGTACGTTGTACAAAATTAATTGGTTGATTATGTATTGTGAATTCTTTGTAAAAAATTGTTATATTAAAAATTGAATTAAAATCATTAAATTAAACTTGTTATACCAAATTATATGTTATATAAATTATTTGATACAATTTGAAAGTAAAACACATTACAATGTTTTTGATTACTAATATCTATGGAATGGGCTGTTTATAACATCTTTCCTTTGTCTACAAGAAAAAAATTAAATTCAAAGATTTGCTAAATTTAAAGTCCATTTCATAAATTAAGGGGTCGTATATTAATTTTCATTTTATATTAATAATTTTGTACATTAACCTCTATACATTATTGGTTAATCACCAATCCAATTTCAATTGTGTTTATAGTTCCTAAACAACTCTTTAAAAATTCCGGATAAAGTAATTCAGTTTTGTATTATTTTGAAAAAACTCAATTAGATTTAAAAAAGACATCCAATCTACTTTTAATTTTATATTTACTTGGAGTTTTCCCCCAAAAATTCCCTATTCCCTTTTC
>NW_024535824.1:5000-10102 GCF_016097555.1 Gigantopelta aegis
GTACATGGTAATCGCTGGGTTTTTTTCGCCCTGGTGTTTTTGTGAGACAAAGATTATTGCGGGATTTTTGGCGGGTTTTTTTTTTCTTTCTTTTTATCTACAAAGTCAGTTTGTTATGTTTATCGATACACCTAGCATTCATTGATTCATTAATTATCGTATTTTGCATGTCAAAAATTTGATAATTCTGACACAGTATCTAGATGTTGTTAGATGTCCCTGGAGATGTTTCGGCTAGTAACGCAGAATCATGTATATGCACTTTCAGACAGGACAACACATACCAAGGTATTTGATACACCAGTCCCGGGGAACTGTTTGGGATGGGGGGAAAAAAAAAAAAAAAAAAAAAAAAAAAAAAAAAAAAAAGGTAATGAGAGAAGGTCCACCAATGGGGTTCGATCCTTCACCACACGTACCACAAATAACCGCTGTATCTACCAAGCTAGATCTCGTCACCTCCCCGTGTTTTTCTAATACCATATATGTTCCATACCTTATGGCATGTTTGACTGTATGTAGCCGGTTATTAATAAATAAATTATCTCTAGTGGTGTAGTTAAACAAAGTTACGTAATCAGTAACTTTTCATTCATTTTGTGTGGAGAATGAATCGTGAAAAGGAAAGGGATGTTTGTCTAACAAAACCTCAGTACATTTGTACGGCTATTTGGTTATTTCGACACTTGTTCAGTAGAAGTGCTCGCTTGAGGTGCTTGCGTCGCAGGATCGGACAACCATTCCAGTGGTGGATCCATTCAACTGATTTGATTTTTTTTTCTCGTTCCAACCAGGGCACCACAATTGTTGAAAGGTCGTGGTATGTGTTTTCCTATCTGTAGGAAAATGCTTATTTAAAAAATCCCTTTCTGCATTAGGAAAAATGTAGCAAGTCTCCTCTGAACACATTTAATTCACGTGTCAGAAGTACCTCTTCGTGTCAAAATTACCATATGTTTGACATCCAATAGCTGGTGATTAATAAATCAAGGTGCACTAGTGATGTCTTTACGCACCCAAAAAATAAATAATACAAAATAAAAAATAAATCATTTTGGGTGAAGTATGACTCATACGAAGGAAAGGAATGTTTATTTAACGAAACCTGAGTTCACTTTTAAAGAGACATATCCTAGTTTTTAAACACTAAGGCATATATTTTTACTATTAGAGTCGTTTTTGATAACTGAAATCATACTTTACTTACATTTTATTGTTTAGATTATCCATTTCCGTACATTCGAAGTGTTTTTGGTCATCCTGGTGTATTTAATTTCACAAAATGCATTTCTCATATTTTAAAAACGCACGTGTGTCTGAGAAGTAACAGTTATGAAGTCGAGTTTTGGTCTGTGTTTAGAGGGTATTTCACCATTTCAAAGGCACAAACTCACGTTTCACTCAATTGTAACTGTATCCAAATGTGTTACACATTTATAAATTAACTAAACTTCGTGTTAAATTTTCACGGTTGAAACTAGGGTCTGTCCCTTTAAGGCTATTTGGTTATTTCGACACTTGTTCAGTAGAAACAGAGGGTTTAGTGGATGTGTTTGTTTAAACCAATATCCTGGGAGAAAAAGCTGGACAACAAGCGTTGTCCTATCCACGATATGTTGCCAACAGGCAGACAAAGATGCATTAAAATACATGGGTCTTCTAATACTAATAACCGGCCTCGGTGGCGCCGTGGTTAGGCCATCGGTCTATAGGCTGGTAGGTACTGGGTTCGGATCCCAGGCGAGGCATGGGGTTTTTAATCCAGATACCGACTCCAAACCCTGAGTGAGTGCTCCGCAAGGCTCAATGGGTAGGTGTAAACCACTTGCACCGACCAGTGATCCATAACTGGTTCAACAAAGGCCATGGTTTGTGCTATCCTGCCTGTGGGAAGCGCAAATAAAAGATCCCTTGCTGCTAATCGGAAGAGTAGCCCATGTAGTGGCGACAGCGGGTTTCCTCTCAAAATCTGTGTGGTCCTTAACCATATGTCTGACGCCATATAACCGTAAATAAAATGTGTTGAGTGCGTCGTTAAATAAAACATTCCTTCCTTTCTTTTTCTTGTGTCCATTAAGTTTGCCTCGTGTCACTATGATGATATTTGACTTTAAATGTTAAATATTGTTATTTGACCTTTTGAGGGATATTTTGAAAAACGTCTGTTTCAGCCACGTGCTAGTGTCTTTAAACGTAGCCTGGCTGTCTCTAGCAAGTAAGATATATTCTGCTATGTCACCTGTGTGCTTTTCAATGGCTTCTTCAGTCCAGGGGCAGAACTCAGTTTCATCGTTGTTGTTGTTTTTTCTGTTTATATCAACTTTCTTTCTTTCATTTGTTTTCTTTCTTTATTTTATTTTTGGCTGCCTTATGTTAGCATTGTTTTGTTTTGTGATTTGGCACTTCCTTTCTCTCTCTTCTCTGTATATCTGTGACTTGAAATATACATTGTATCTTAAAGATGTAAATTCATAGTTACACGAGTAATATATTTTGCTATTGTTACGTTTATAATAGTGATAAATAATTGGTGATAGATGGTGTCTTCCCCCCCCCCTCTCTCTCCCTCTCTCTTCTCTCTCTCTCTCTCTCTCTTCTCTCTCTCTCTCTCTCTCTCTCTCTCTCTCTCTCTCTCTCTCTCTCTCTCTCTCTCTCTCTCTCTCTCTTCTCTCTCGTTTGTGTGTATGCATCTCCGTCTGTGTCCCTTTTATCACATCTGATTACTAATAAGACTATTTTACGCTTATAAATATTGTGCTGGCAGTAGATATTAAAAAGGCTCTCACCAACTGAGTTGGCCCATTTTGGTAATTAATACTAGTACCCGGAACAGTAACGAACATTTTAATTCTCTTAAACGATCGTATACAGGATATAACGGTGTTGACACGCCCAAAATCAATTAATATTCATGAGCTAATCCGTTGTTTGTTTTTCTAAAGTCCAACAGGTGTTGATGTAATTAATATGACCATCGAGTAAGGCTATATTGATTTAAATATGACTTTCTGGCCCCATACACAAAAACGATTTAGAGTGTAGACTTGAGACTCTAATCGAGTCTAAGGCTATAACGTCATAACAACGCCATACAAATTGTATGTGTGTGACTTCAATCATCTAACTGATGGCGAGACGTAGCAGAGTGGTAAAGCGCTCGCTTGATGCGCGGTCGGTTTGGGATCGATCCCCGTCAGTGGTCCCATTGCGCTATTTCTCGCTCCAGCCAGTGCACCACGACTGTAACAAAGGCTGTGGTATGTGCTATCCTGTCTATGGGATGGTGCATATAAGAGATCCCATGCTGCTAATCGGAAAGAGTAGCCCATGAAGTGGCGACAGCGGATTTCATCTCTCAATATCTGTGTGGTCCTTAACTATATGTCCGACGCCATATAACCATAAATAAAATGTGTTGAGTGCGTCGTTAAATAAAACATTTCCTTATTTCAATAGTCTAGAGATTTGAGTCTAGACTATAAACATATGCCCTGGGTCCGTGCTTATAAAACGTTTAAAGTTGATAGTCCCTCTCATCATTCTATAACAATGGGTTTTTTTATATAATTTCAGTTTGGTTTCATGTAAGAAGAAAAGTAAAAGTGCTTTCGAAATAACAAACACATACTATTTTTGTGTGCGATTTACAAATTAATCGGCTCAAAAATAAATAACTTGTAGTAAATTCCATAGCATGAAAAAAAGGCGTTCCCTGTGGGACGGAATATTGACTGTAAATATGGGCTCTGAGACCGTGCTTATAAAACGATTAGAGTCCAAACTCTTTCTCAAATGACGTCGCACGCATGCAGTTTGCATCACGTTGTCATGGCGATAAAGTCTCGGAGTCTAATAGAGTCTTGAGTTCTGGGCCCGTGCTTATAAAACGTAAAGTCTAGACTTTAATAAAGTCCAGACTTTAACGTAATGCTATTTGAATGGCGTTGCCATGACGTTGAAGTCTGGACTTTATTAAAGTCTAGACTTCAAGGTTTATAAGCACGGGGCCAGACTGCAACGGTTTTATAAGCACCAGGGCCAGAGTCAGTCTCTAATGACGTCACACGCATACAATTTGTATGGCGTTGTCATGACATTAGTGTCTCAGACTCTAAAAGTGTTAAAAGCACCAGACCTGGTCTGAAAACAACAAGAATATCCCCGGAGTTGGTCACTGGCGAAGTCAGAGGCTAAATCCGGGGTGGGCGTGCCTGAACCCTTGTGGATATGGGCACGTAAATAGAGTTCCCATCCCATCCCAAGAATATCTTCAGTTATTCACATTATACCCAGGCAGGTTAATAGCTCAGTTCTACAACGCTCGCATGCAGTCCCGCAGGGACGATGTGGTGTGTGTGTGTGTGTGTTTGTGTGTGTGTGTGGGGGGGGGGGGGGGGGGGGCACAATCTGTAGTGGAATGGGCAGAGGGTCTAGTGTTGGGGGAGGCAACCAATGTCTATATCTTTATTCATACAGAGTTGGACAAAAAGAAAACCATGTATAGTTCCGTCCTTATGTGTGTGTGGGAGGGAGGGTGGGGATTGACACAATCGGGCCTGGGATCCGAATAGGGTTGGATGGAGGATTCGAGGGTGGGGGGTGGGGCGGCAAACCGGGGTCCGATTGGTCCAAGGATCTATCACCCTCTGTAGATTAACTTAGTTTCTTATCCTGTCTCACTGAATAGTACACTAAAAACGTGTGAGTCAAAACCACTAGATATGTTTTATTTCCCACGACTATCGGAGAGCTATCCGACCAAACATATCACCATTTACTACGATTTCAGTGTCATTTCGTTGTCATGTTGTTGGGGTTTTTTCTACTGGTTTTAATTTATTGCCATTCGTTGTTGCCGACCTGCGTGGGAGGGGATTGGTGTTGTGATATTACACATGCCTACTGCTTTAAATGTAGTTGTATTGGATTTAGCTGCCCCAAGTTTCTTGGACCGTAGGTTCGAATCCCATCGGCGGACCCAATAGCTGTTTTCCCGTCAAAACCATAGCCTCACGGCTGGTTTACCAACTGGTGTGGTATATACTGTCTTATGTGTAGAAAAATGCATATAAAATATCTCTTGCTGTAATAGAAAAATATAG
>NW_024535825.1:0-10425 GCF_016097555.1 Gigantopelta aegis
TTTTTTTTCCAAAAAAAAAAAAAAAAAAAAAAAAAAAAAAAAAAAAAAAAAAAAAAAAAAAAAAAAAAAAAAAAAAAAAAAAAAAAAAAAAAAAAAAAAAAAAAAAAAAAAAAAAAAAAAAAAAAAAATTTTTTTTTTTTTTTTTTTTTTTTTTTTTTTTTTTTTTTTTTTTTTTTTTTTTTTTTTTTTTTTTTTTTTTTTTTTTTTTTTTTTTTTTTTTTTTTTTTTTTTTTTTTTTTTTTTTTTTTTTTTTTTTTTTTTTTTTTTCGGGGCGGAAAGGAGGGGTTCCAACCGGGGCCGGGGGAAAGGGGTTGGGGGGGGAATGGGGGGGGGGGTTTGGGTAAGGGGGGGGTTGGGGGGGGGGGGGGGGGCCGGGGATTGGGGGGGGGAGGGGTTTGGGGAAGGGGGGGGGGGGGGGGGGGGGGGGGAGGGGGGGTTTGGGGGGCCCGGGGGGGGGGGGGGGGGTGGGGGCGGGGGGGGGGGGGGGGGGTGGTTTGGGGGGTGGGGGGGGGGGGGGGGGGGGGGGGGGGGGGGGGGGGGGGGGGGGGGGGGGGGGTGGGGGGGGGGGGGGGGAGGGGGGGGGGGGGGGGGGGTGGAACTGAACAATGCACGTGTGATCCGAGATTTCCTGGACGTGGTGGAACCATATGGACGGACATGGTGTGTTTACCTGAAACAAGTAACACACGGTGACTCTAGATTTCTGGACTCTGGGTTGACAAAGTGTAACTGGGCTCACATCCGCCCTCTGTTTGTAACATGTAAGTGTTAAAACCTTGAATGTAAACAACCTCGCAACACTTACTTTTGTTGTCAATGTGGCATGCGTAAAAGCCCACCCATGGTTTATCTCTGACACAGCCCATCGCAGCATGGTTTCCAATTTACGTGGCACTCCTAGACAGGACATCGATCTGAAAAATAGTAATGAAACAATGATGATGATCATGACAATATAGACAGACATCAGATAGATATATAGATGAGATAATGAAGGCGCTAGTAGAAGGAGTAGTAAGTAGGAAGTAGACGACGCGTTCGTAGTAGGTATAATGAGTAGTATTACTAGAATCACAAAAGTGTTAAGTGGTGGTAATTAGTGGTTATAGTACTACTAGTATTATTAGAAATTAGAACTAGGAGAATCGTCGAGATAGTAGTTAGTAGTTTTAGTAAAATTGTAGTAAGTAGTAGTAGTAGTTTAGTAGTATTAAGTAGTAGCACGGTAGAATCTAGTGATAGTAGTGTATTATTAGTATTAGTATCTACTGGTAGTAGTAGTAGAATTCGTACAGTAGTAGTTGAACGTAGTAAGTAGAAAATAGTAGCAGCATCAGTACTAATAATAATCGTATTAGGAGTAGTAATATAATTAGAAGTAGTAGTAATAATTAGCGTAGAAGTAGGAGTAATAGTAGTCGTATAACAGTAAGTAGAAGTAGTAGTAGGTAGGTATCTATACTTAGTACTAAGTAGTATTGTGTGTAGTAGTTCAGTAATATACATTACGAAGTAGTAGTAGTAGGAGCAGTAGCAGTAGGTAGTAATATTAGTAGTAGTAGTAGGAGTGTAGTAGTATGTACATAATTAGAAGTAGTTAATTAGTAGTAGCCTTAGCAGTAGAATTAGTAGTAGTTCGTAGTATTAGGAGTAGTAGCTTAGGAGTAGTAGTAGTACTGGTAGTATTCGTAGAATTAGTAGTCGTCGTAGATAGTATAGTAGATAGTTGAAGTAGAAGTAGAAATAGTAGTAACCATAGTAGTCAGTAGTAGATAGTAGTATTAATATTATCTTCAGTAGCATATCAATTAATAGTAGCAGTAGCATTAGCAGTATGCATTAGCAGCAGCAGTAGCAGTAGTATTAATCGTAGTAGTTAGGTAGGAAATACTTAGCAAGTAGCAGGAGCAGTAGCAGTAGCATTATACAGCAGCGCAGTAGCAGTATTGAGTCACAGTAGTAGTAGTAGTAGCCAATAGTAAGTAGTAGAAGGAAGATGATTACAAGGGGTAGTATAGAGTTGCCGTACGTATAGCGTATTCTTGTTGGCAATGCAGTCGTCCTCGGTTCCGACAGTTTGGAACTGCGTTGCTGAAACGGAAAAACAAAATGCATTTGGTGAATCAGCGTATATACCGCAGTCAGAAACTTCACAAACCATTTGTCCCGCTGGCCCCAAGTATGTTTGACTACATAAACGAAAAAACAAACCTAATTTTGGGGCACGAATTCTTCAAGAATGCCTTTCTCCCCACGAAAGGTGAGTCAGTAAGTAGTCCGAATAAACCCCGTTTTTTAGTTATATAAAGTGGATAGGGACCCACTGACAACGGGGATATACCTCCACTCCACAGTATAGCCTATCTGAGGCCCCCCCAAATGGGAGCCATACAAGCAGCTGGCACTATAGTGGTTAAAACAATTGATATGTCTTCAGACATCTATACGAGCCAATTAAAAACTCCAGAAACCGTATTCATCTTGGCTAATCTAGGAAACAGGATGGAAGAACGCGTTAACTAGACATTTTTTTATTTGTATGACGTCCAAAGAAAGAATAGGGATAAATGTTGAGGTAAAAATCTGATTTGATGCGCCCACCAGCATTCGGGTCAAAAAAAACCACAAACATTTCAAAATGGTAAATATCACAAGCAGGGGTCGTCTGATGAAATCACAGGTTCATAGCGCGTATGCCCCTCCATGTGTACGCCCACCACTGAAAAGGCACCCGCCTCCCCACTGACTGACTAATGCGTGTAAACACGCTCCCATAGGGATACGGCGCCATTGTTCCACTAATGAGGCACCAAGTTCCTGCAAGGTCTGTAGAGGGTTCCCGAGAGTGCGAAGGCGTCTTCCCCAGCACAGTCCCTGACAGTGCTCGATTGCCGATTCAGTTCGGCAATCCTTGAAGGCCAATCCTGGGACACTGATGCGCCAGAGTACCTTCAGGTAGTCCCCTTGCCAAGATCGCCGTTGTTGGGTTTGGCGTTTGTTTGCCGAAAGATCGGGGCCTGGACCATGAGCCCCGTAACAATATCCACGAAGGGTGGAATCTCCAGAGCCAGCACCTGGTCCCGCGGTATGCAACACCGTTGAGGTTGCAACAGACGACAAGAAGTCAATAACGGCCATTTCCACAGAAAGCACCCCAAACCATTACACGTCCGTCTCCGAATCTGTCACCTTCACTGACACAACACTGAGCATGACGTTCACCGTGTCGTCTCAAAACCCTCTGCCTGCCACCGGCAAATCGCAGTGTCAATCTTGGTTCATCGCTAAATACGACTTTATTCCATTCCCTCTGAGTCCATTACAAGTGACGTTGTGCCCACAGTTGACGCTGACGTCGATGAAATTGGGTCAAAATGGGTCTAACATATGGCGCCGTGCGTGATGATGGGCGGTTCGCAGCCGACTTCGGATCGTTGCGCGGGACACCCGACTCTGAAAAAGTTCATTACTGTTGCTTTTCTTAAGCTGTCGACTTGCATGAAACGGTTACGAAGGTGAGTTCTACACAATATGACGTCCGTTATCTGCCTGTGACGTCACACGGTGGTCTGCTCGGTCGCAGGCGATCAGCTGTGGTGCCCCTTTGTTGTACTCGTGTCCGGAAATCATAAATTTCCCGTCGACTGCAACCCACGCCCTTGCAACGTCAACTATTGACGTCCTCCTGCGTGCAACAATCTGCAAACGGCGGGGTTTCTCGCATGCGCCCATTTGTGAGGCGGTGGCATCGAAACAGTTTCGTACAGATAATCGGTTTTGTTTTCCTTGCGTCAGACTCTGTCTAAGTAATAGATTGCTATATGTACAGGTGTCTTGATCGCGTGACCAGATGCACGTGCAAAACCACTTTTGCCTCAATGGTGTTGAGCACGTGCTCTGGATTGGGTCATGGTGAGGCTGCGATGGCTACAAATGGAGTTCGTCGCTCCATCGCCATACAATATATTCCTGAAATACCTTCTTTCAACACTCATTGACTTTATTCAGATTTTAGATAGTTTTTTATTTTGACTCAGTATATTTTTCCTGTAACTTATCCATGATATACCGTGTCATAAACCCATCTGCTATAACGGAAGTTTCTTACTCACACGAGAGCACACCCGTTCGTGACTGAAACACCATCCGCCTTATTTTTTGGTTACAACATGGCTTGTTTACAACTGTACGTGTGTTAACAATTCAATATATTACGACTGGCCTGCTCCTAGGTGATGATCATGTCACCGGAATGTCATGCCAGCCAATGAAAAAACAACACAATGGAAATCCGATTAAGACTGACGTATAGTTTTTAACCCTGACATTCATGTTCTTGTAACGCGGAAGTCAGCAAGAAGTGCGGACGGCATAAGTGACGTTAGTCGAAAAAAGATGTTAAATTTTGCTTAATACCTGTTTTTTGAGGATATGTAACAATAGACTTAATACATTCGTTTAGATACCCATTTATCCTCACACGTTCTTGTTTAAAAAGTAATCTAGGGGTAATGTGGGTGTTGCTATGAATGAGTCGTTTGCTTACAACCAACTCAAAACATGTATACCTGAGCGTACGTTTTTTTCAAATATTTAGTTAAAAACATGCCTGAGTCAAACTAATCTGTTTCCTAATCGTGATGACGTCATATTTACCGATCGCGGCGAGTTTAGGTACTGTGATTTTATTAATATTTAAATAAAATGTTATTTTAGAATGTTATAGGATTAATATATATTCGTTTAACTCTTTTTGTTTTTGTTTTTTAAATATGTAAATATGAACCTTCGTGTCCTGGTTAATCGGTTATTTGTCTCGGCAGGTCCTCGACAAATACCGATTAACATAGACTCGGTTTGATATATTCCACATTAAAAAATACTCACGACGAATCCTCTATATATGTCCAGGCGAGATCAACCGTCTGCGTTTCGAATCGATCGAGCGCGCGGCGGTATTAATCGATCCGTCATTAGCGTAGCCATTAGGCGATCGCGCAAGCGTCGATCGATCCCCGTTGGCGCACCAAGGAATCCACTTTAGACAAAGACACTTAGCGACGTAGTAAATGTATATCACTACCGTTAGTCCCCTTGTTGAAATAAATTATTTAAATCAAAAGTGTTGTACATGTTCTGGTTTTGTTTCCTTATTTTATTGAGTATCGTCTTCTCTTTTTTTTCTCTTGTTTTTTTAATTATTAGACAAATGGTGAGTGGTTTTCCGACTCAGTAAAACGCTATCCTAACCGGCCGCAAGCGAGCGATTATTTTAGAAATCATTGCTTTCAATTGCCGCATCCTAACCGAACGCGTGCGGCACTACATAATTATTTGTCGCGCCGTACGCGTGCGGTTAGTATATGGCGATTGAAAAAAATATCGCTCGCGTCGCACGCGTCCGGTTAGCTACGTTTCATTACGCCACTGTGAAAGAGATACCCATGGTATATTTATCGTCTGTTTACATTGCCTAATATAACTTTTGAGAAGTCATAACCTCTAGTCAGGTGATCGACTGTGTCCATTAATTGTGATACTTCGACATTTTCCAATGGTAGGTTAACGGTTGGATCCATCGATTGTGATACTTCGCGATTTTCCGATGGTAGGCTAAAGCTGTATCCTAACCGGCCGCGCGCGACGCAGCGATTATTTTAGAAATCAATGATTTCAATTGCCGTATCCTAACCGCACGCGTGCGACACGACATATAAATCTGTCGCGTCGCGCGCGTGCAGTTAGGATGCTTCAGTTGAAATCAGTACTTTCTAAAACAATCGCGATTTTCCGATGGTAGGTTAACGGCGAATCCATTGATGAGCAGTGCAATGCAGCTGACGTCTAAGAATGACAGACAGACAGACAGACAAGCAGACAGACAGACAGATTTTGTATTTACGTCTCACCGTGTGTACAGATTAAAATAAAAGCAACAGTTCTACAGTAATAATACAATAATACAGCAATAAAAGTACACAAGCCAGTCCAAGCCACTTCTATGGAGTTTTGGGGGACTTAAAAGCTATCAAAAGACTACCAGAAATATTAACACAGTACTGTATTTATAAAAATAAAACAAAAAACCCCATAAATATATATATATATATATATATATATGTCTATATGTATTAACACAATGTTTAAAGAAGGAAATGTTTTATTTAGCTACGCACTCAACACATTTTATTTACGGTTATATGGCGTCGGACATATGGTTAAGGACCACACAGATATTGAGAGAGGAAACCCGCTGTCGCCACTTCATGGGCTACTCTTTTCGATTAGCAACAAGGGATCTTTTTATATGCACCATCCCACAGACAGGATAACACATACCACGGCCGTTGATGTACAAGTCGTGGTGCATTGTTTGGAGAGAGAAATAGCCCAATGGGCCTACCGACGGGGATCGATCTCAGACCGACCGCACTTCCAGTGAGCGCATTACCAATGTGCTACTTCCCACCCATAGATCTTTGACGACGTAATAAAATAAGATGGCAACTTGATTGTTTAAAAGTAATGACATTTGTTCCTTTATCTAAAAGGTTATTGAAGTTTACTACAGCAGCTAATGCCCTTTTTTTTTAAATGGTCTACTCTAATATTATCATAAAGAGGACCGTAAACGACACCACTAGAGCACACTGAATTATTAATCATCGGCTATTGGATGTCAAATGTTAGATATTTGTTTTACTAGTCTCAGAGAGGAAACCCGCTACATCTGTTTTCCATTAATAGTAAATATCTTTTATATTCACCATCCAATAGACATGATAGCACATACCACGGCCTTTGATATACCAGTCAGGACAGTAAATAAGAACACGTTCTTCCGATTCTACACAATTAAGACAGTTAAAACGTACCAACCCTCTTCTCAGCAGATACATATAACCGTAAATAAAATGTGTTGAGTGCGTCGTTAAATAAAACATTTCCTACCTTCCTTCCTTCTTTGGCATTATGTAATGATGTTTGAAAGAAAGCAACGTTTGTATTTTGCATTAATACAAACAAAACGTAAGTGGCGGGATTCAGCTTAGTCGACTTAGTGGGTCGTACAACCGAATCTTCTCGGCAGATACATATGGGTTTTAACATCTCAAATAATGTTGGTATATTAAAGGCCGTGGTATGTGCTAGTCTGCCAGTGGGAAAAAGCGTGTATAAAAGATGTCTTGCAGTTAATGAAACAATCAGTTTTCTAGTAGCCGACAATTAATGACTTAATGTGCCCCAGTCGTGTCGTACCACCCCCCCCCCCCGAAAAAAAAACACAAAACAAACAAACAAACAAAAAAACCCACAAAAAAACCACAACACCTCCCCCCCCCACAACAACAACAACAACAACAAAATAAAAACCCCACAAAATACCCCAGACTTTAGTTGAAGTTAAAGTTACAGTTTATTTTGTTTAACGATACCACTAGAACACATTGATCAATCCATCATCTTCTATTGGATGTCAAATATTTGCAAATTTCCTGAAGCAGAAAGGGATCTTTTATATGCACTTTCCCGCATACAAGAAATCACACACCAGTTATGGTGCACTTGTTGGAAAGAGAAAAAACTCTAATTAGTTGAATGGATCCACTGAGATGGTTTTGTTGAAGACTACCAAATGCTTGATATCAACTTTCTGATGCTTAATGAATCAATGTGCTTCACTGGTGTCGTGACAACTATGTCAGAAGGAAGGAAGGAAGAAAATGTTTTATTTAACGACACACTCAACATATTTTATTTACGGTTGTATGGTTAAGGACCACACAAATGTTGAGGGAGGAAACCCGCTGTCGCCACTTCATCGGCTACTCTTTTCGATTAGCAGCAAGGGATCGTTTATATGCACCATCCAACATACAGGATAGTACATACCACGCCTTTGTTACAACAGTTGTGGAGTCGTGCTGGGGTGTCGTTAAACACCCAGTGCTAAAGCTTTCGTTTTATGCGCGGTCGGTTTAGGATCGATTCCCATCTGTGGGCCCATTGGGCTATTTCTCTTTCCAGCCAGTGTACCACGACTGGTATATCAAAGGCCGTAGTATGTGCTATCCTGTCTATGAGATAATGCATATACGAGATTCCATGCTACTAACTGAAAAATGTAGACTATATGTCAAAATTACCAAATGTTTAACATCCATTAGCCGATGATTGTTGAATTAATGTGCTCTAGAGGTGTTACAAAAAAAAACAAATTGACCAATTGAAGCAAAGGTAACAAAGCAGCGTTTAATATCGTTATTTCTATTGCTATTTACAGGTGCTGTATAAGCATACTAAACGTAAATTGTCCAAAAATAACTGTGGTTGCTAAGGAATTTGATATGGAATCTAAACTTTTAAGCCTGTTTTCTCTGTGTTGGAGTTCCGTACATCAGTATAATTAAATCGTCATGATTGTTTTAATACTTGGACTTTTTCAGAAATGTTTGTAGTTTTGGAAAGCTTATTTAATAAGTTTTTTTTATGATACATAAAACTATATATGAAAACAATATCACCAAGTGACTGATTTCGACAGAGCGGGTACATCTTAGGCCGAACACTGCCTAAGACGTACCAATTGGGAGATCATGTGCCGGTATTCGGCCCAAAATGTCCCAATTCGAACATCTTGGGCAACTGGGACACTTTGGGCTTCACCACTTGCTGCTAATGGAAGCTACGTCGAGGATTGTCTCTGAAGAATAGGTTTTAGAATTACCAAAGTTTCGAACTCCAATAGTCGATGAATTATAATTAATTAATGTACATTGCTTATGTCCTTAAACAAAACAAACATTAACCGAAGAGTATTTGAAGTTAAAGGGTGTCAAACAAACTTTTGGTTAAATATATTACAGAATGGAGAAAGAAAGAAGGAAATGTTTTATTTAACGACGCACTCAACACAATTTATTTACGTTATATGGCGTCAGTGCAGGATGGAGAGGAAAGAGTTAGTGTGTTTTGTTTACCGACACCACTAGGATACATAGATTTAGTAATCATCGCTATTGGATGTCAAACATTTGGTACTTCTGACATATAGTTTTAGAGAGGAAGCCCGCTACATTTTGTTGTTCATTAGTAGCAAGGAATCTTTTATATGCGCTGTCACACGGGCAGGATAGTACATACCACGACATTTGATATAACAGTCGTTGTGCAGTGACTGGAACGGTAAATAGCACATACCACGACATTTCGTATATTTTGATATATATATACTGGTTGGAACGGGACATAAGAAATAGGATGGATAGGAATAACTCTAGCTTTAAGTGGACGGTTTTAAGTTAAAAGTTATTTTTCTTTTACTTATGATTATCTATTATAACAACGCCATACTATACGGATACCTCGTACGAAAATAGCCGATTGCATAGCAACCACTGATTCGGAAGAAATCGTAATGTTTATCTTATCAGAATCGGCTATTCTCGTGACTATTTTCGTACGCGACACTCGTGTCGTGTGTCGTTGCCTTTACTTACCTAACGCTGCTGTCACACAGGACAATAGCGCCAAGACCGCAGCTTGGCGTCGCATTTTTCCTACTGAATCCTCACACGTAGGTTTAGTAATAAATACATACCTTATATCTTATAGTGCGCGACAATAACCAATAGCTGTCTCTATGAGGCCATCTGATTGGATAATTTTAAAGTACGGTGGTGCATGCTTACAAATCTAATTGGTCGAATTTACATAGTGTGCGTTACAAATGATTACACGTAATGGAATTTGTTGACAATAAAGTGTAGGATTGGCGAAAGTGTAACATGTTGTAAGTATTATATTCAGCGAATTGTATTGCATAATGTAGGTAAAACTGGTTTTATGTGCTTACATCCAGTTCAGGTTCACATATGTTCGTTGTGTGTACACACACTCTGACATAGCCAGAGTTTGTACCCATTTCATTTCATTTCAACTTATTTCCGTGCGTATATACAATTAAGGTTCTAGCACGCTGTCCTGGGCACACATCAGGACAGTGGGTTAGTTGTTAGTGGTTAGTGAGAGAAAATAGTGTGTAGTAGTCTTACCTTATGTCCTGGCTTAACCACACACCATGGGCTCAAAACGAAAGGGAAGGGTTAAAAACACTATGGACAATTTGGAATAAAGTTTTGAAAACAAAATCCCTGGTAAATGTTAACGCCCAAATAAATTTTAAAAAAACTCCAAATTTTCAAATTCAGAATTTAAAAGACAATCAAACATTAAACTAACTGAAAATAATGGAATCAGGTATTAAACATTTGGGTTGAAATATAATTTTTTTTTTTTTTTTTGCACAAGGTCTAAACTTTAAAGCCTTTCTTTATGTATACCCGGCGGGGCCTCGTTCAACCATTAATGCATGCTGGTGCGAACAGATGGGTTTCATCCCGTCAAGAAAAGCCCCTAGAGTGC
>NW_024535826.1:0-11216 GCF_016097555.1 Gigantopelta aegis
AAGTATTGATAAGGTGCTATTTTTGCACAATACGAACGTTTTAGCGCTATATCAATATTGTCCAGAAAAATGGTACTTTTATCTGGATAATGGTTGATTAAGGCACTACAAACATTTGTTGATCATTTGTCTTTGTGCATATTGCTAAAAATTAGAGAAAAGGGAGCTTCATTACTGTATTGTCAAAATAACTTAAATTCCAACTTCTATGTATTGTTAGTACTCATCAATAGACCTGATTTAATAACATATTTAATATATTTGGGTTGATGTAGCCAGCACATTACCCATGACTGTTTTGATTTTATAGAGATAAAAGGATGAGTGGATAGATGAATGAAGCAGTACTATAGACCATAAAAAGTGAAGCTTTGACAGTAGGCACTTCCATGATAGATGATTTGTGTCTGAGAACAATTTTAAGACCTGTTTTACCTATTGTATGTACATTGTATAATAAACAATAGAGGAAGACAAAAACAAAAAGATCTTCTTCATTATCTGTGTCATCTAGTTTGAGGGTAAATGTCTTGGAGTAGGGGGACTTTGTTGTAAGTGGAAGTACTTTCGAGGGACTCTCTATCATCATGTATAATAGTTGACTAAAAGGAAATGAACAGATACATGGATGAATATGAAATGGACTAATCATTTAATGAATGAACAGACAAACAGCTCACATCTTTCTCATTATGTATTTTTTGTGATGTTTCAAATGTTAAAAGTATCTGCCCACATTCAATTTGAAATAAAATTTAAATATACTCAATTATTAAACTTTTTATAAATTATTAGTTTAATAATAGGTAATTAATTTTAAATTATCATTTTATTTTATAGTTAATTGATAGCTGTTATTGTTAGTCAATAATTCTTTCTCACCTTCTATAAATGCTGACAAAGTGTATGCTGTAACTTGAAAAAGGTCAAGAAAGATAGATAAGGAAGTAGAGTAGGTATTGAACAAGCAGAATATTGTTCTAGAAAACTTGTTAGAACCTCAATATCGACCAGAATGGATCACACACAAAAGAGAAAAAATGGTTAAATAAATGAATAGTCTGTGATGAATTGAAGAGTTGAATAGATGCTGAAAGGATGGATGCATGAATACAAGAGGTGGAGGAGTTGCTAGTTTACCTTATAAGGAATGTCCAACACTTTTTCTCCAACAAGATATTGAAGACCAGATGGTGCAGCAAGAACAGTCTGATTATTGTAGCTCACCCACAATATTAGACCAATCTATGCTAA
The DNA here is from genome assembly GCF_016097555.1 of Gigantopelta aegis. Lineage (NCBI taxonomy): Eukaryota > Metazoa > Mollusca > Gastropoda > Neomphalida > Peltospiridae > Gigantopelta > Gigantopelta aegis. The sequence continues at coordinate 1,255 of NW_024535826.1, forward strand.
AATAGATACATAATTTTTTTGATTCAAATTTGTTAATGGACAAATAGCAAAAATAAATTAGTGTGTGTTAATGGTTGCTAGGTAACAAATACCTTTAATATTATTATTTATTATTGAGTCATTTCAGAGCAGTTCTGCGATATAAATTAATAATAATGTGACATCTGTTGTGATAATAACAGTAGACTGATTGAGGCCCTGAAAATGTTGGATGTCTTTTTCATTTTGGAAGTCTCTAACAAAGGATAAGAAGCTTCAAATGAGAATGTCGCCACCAGTGAACAGCTAAAGTCAATAAGAGGCCAGGGCTATAAAAGAATGAATGAATGCATTGATTGAATGAATGAATAAATAGGTGGATAAATGGATCAATAGACTGATGAATGGGATACATGAAATAGAAAATGGATGGATAGATTCATGGAATGGACATTAAAAACTCACTAGTGGAACATTGCATTCAATAGTAACATTTTGATTGCATTGGATACGCCATAACCACTTCAATTTCAGAATCTAGACAAAGGACTGTCGAATTGATATATTTTATGTGAGAGACTTACTCTAGTAATTTTCATAGTAGACTATAAAGAACCCATCTCGAATACAACATACTATTATACTATCAACGGATGAGTGGATAGATGAATGAAGCAGTACTATAGACCATAAAAGTGAAGCTTTGACAGTACTTTCCATGATAGATGATTTTGTGTCTGAGGAACAAAGGGATCCTCGTATGAAAGATCCAAACAAACCACACCCCTTATTTGTTGTTTCCAAGCTGATTGTCTAAATGATCAGAGTAGGATACATGTATACATGAATACACATATATATGTATTTTCTTATTGTTCATTTTAGGAGCCATAAGAGAATGATTAGAGAAAAACTTATTCGTAAAAGGAATAAAGGAAAATGGCTCTAAAATTTCACAAAAAATGTGTCTATGATAATCCATTTCTGGAATCTCTTTTGTCCTTAAGATCTATACTGAGGTTAGAACAATAATACATTTACATGTGAATTTAGTAGCATGCACACCAATTAGATACTTAAGAAAGAGTCAAACAGTTTTTGTAAATACATAAAATAAATAATTAATGATTTCACTAATAATTATTCATATTCCATAATAACATTCATAGTATATTTGAGGACAAACCTGCTATGTAAGTAGACCTCCACATGAAGAGGCAGCACTCTTATAAACCAACTAAAAGAAATCCTCCATTAAACTTGGTATAACAGAAATAGAGAAAGTAAAACGACTAGTGTTACTTCAAAGAGTGTCACAATTACTATCAGCTGCCAGTACTATTGCTCGCGCTCCTCATGTTGCTACATTATGGGACTAAGAGTGAGGATCTTAGCGTTGTTGACCAGGAGATACTTCTTTTGTGTTTATGCTTCTTTGGTGAGTAGAATGGAGGAGGAGAAAAGGGTGAGCTACAGGGTCCTGTTGAGTGTCTCTATTAAAGAGAAGTCAAAAGGAGACTGAATTAAGAGAGATATGTGGGAACGACTGGGTGAGCCGGACAGTGTGAAGTAGAAGTAACCATTATTTGCTTTTTTTTGTTGATTTTGTAGCTAGTAATAATCATTGCTTTTTAAAAGTGCTGTAATGGATGGATAAATGGCAAATGAATGAATGGATGGATGAATAGATGAACGCATGAATGAATGAATAGATGGATGAATAGATGAACGCACGAATGAATGAATGGATGGATGAATGAATGACAAGGCAAATAACAAACTAACCAATAGAATTTGATGCATACAATCTTGAGCATCAAACACAAAGTTGATTTGTTCTTGGTTGAAAATACAATTTGCAAACTTTCCATAATATCCTTGTACATGAGATGCTATGGGTTATAAACGACATGAAAAGGATGAGCTCTCCAATGACAAAAAAACAAGAGGAACTCATCTTATACTAACCACTCAAACTATGGGAAAGAGAAAGAGATTAGAAAGCTAAAAAAGAACATGAGTACCTTCCATTCAGTGAACTAGCTGCTGGACAGAAACATTGATGTATGTTGATAATAGGATCTGTTGGACTACATAAAGTCTCTTAAGTAATGTCTGCTAGCTTATTGGCATCAAGAAGTGAAAAAGAGTCTAAGTTCAAGTCACAGAGAAAATTGTCTTCACTTGTTGCACGTGATAACAGACAACCTGCACGGCAATAAAATAATGATATCTCGATAGTGTTATCAATTGGCATATATGTGACCGTAAATACGAAAATGGTACCTAACGCGCAATTATTGTTTTTTCACTACAGGCTAAAATATGTTCGAAATGGTTGACTAATGGAAATCGAGATTTCGGTATGGTCGACGTTCACAAACACTATACTTCATGTTGCTCTTTCAAACTTAACAAAACTCTTGTTTTCCAATGTTACAATTTTTCTAACACAACTGTTATAGTATACGGTTTTACCGCGAATGGAGCCATGCTTGACGCGATGCACTGCCCTGGTAACACAGGCCCTTGCGCGCTAAGAGCTGCAGCTGTTACTTTCAGTTAGAATTCGATGGAGAAAAAAAAACAAATTGCTAGTCTTGAATGATCTTACCACGAGTAGATCGTTTTGTTCCAGTGACCAATCTCTACTAGAATCCTTTATAGAGGAATACTTCCTTAGCGAAGACAGTTCCTTCGATGAACACGATGACTATTCCAGTATGTTTATTAAATTCTTACTATTTCTAGTTTTACTTTGACTTTACTAATTATTTAATAATCAAACATAATTATTTTAAGGCGACGAAGAAGTAGACCTCTCCGAATATCATCATCACATAGAGGCTTCTACAATATTGGGAAGTGGTATTATTGAGGGTCCTGAAGAGACTACAGAAGGTAGATGCTACATTAATGAAACATAGTCATACCTCTTTCGTAGAAGAAATCGAGCAGCATACCACAGACACTAATGAAGTAGCAGCACCTAATGATGTACAAGATAAAAACAGACAATGTCTTGTACAATTCATACACCTTGTTTAGTTATGGAACATGATAGCACTCCTTTGGAAGGAGTACAGTTAATGTTATTACTCTACACACAAAGGGAAAATGATGAAAGTAAGCTCAATAAAACAAAATCTTCAGACATACCATAATTACAGTAGATGTTGTTTATGAATCTGCTGACATAGCAGTACAAGAAAGTTAGTCAATCTATTACCATAGTTGACCATCAATTTCATTGTGATATTTCAGTTGAGGTTACGCTGGATGACAGAGGTATAGACAGAAATGAAAAAAGAGAAAATAGATTACTTCTTTGAGACTGGATGTGGTGTGGGTCATATAGGAATGGTCCTTGTAGCAGAGCCTTCTCAGTAGACCACTACGAATCTATTAGGAGTCAATGTCAAGCATTGGACCATTCGACACTTGATTTTGTTATTTTTTGGACAAATAATGGCCAGCATATCGACATCTACAAAGATTCACCATAGAGGACATCAGGTAAAGGACAGAGAAAAAATAAGAACACAGTTCATGCATCAAGGTATTAAGGTAGTGTAAGCACAGCTTTCAACAATTGACTAACAGAATATATCTTATAGATTTGTAGGACAACTTTTCTATTCTTGCATAGCATCAGTAGAAAGAGATTAGATGCCATCAGGCTAAGCTATCTCAACTACGGATTAAATACAAGAATTCACGGCAATGCTAAATCGGCTACCACACAATGCATACACAACAGAGGAACTGAAACATACAGTCACATTCATAAAAAACTACGCTGAAACTCATGGTATTTTACTACCAGGGAGAATCCCTGGTTATAAAAGAATAGACATACAATTGCTTCCGACTCACATGACAAAGAGAGGAGTATGGAATGATTACATTCGTGCAAATGGACCATCATCAAGACGTATAGCTGGATACATGAGCTTTATCAAAATATGGAAGAAGTTTGCTCCTCACGTCGTCATCACAAAACCAAGATCAGATCTCTGCTGGATATGCCAGAGAAATTCTGTTGCAATTACTCAGGCTGCTAATTCGTCTGAGTCTCACAAACTACAGGTAAATATGAACGATAACAACAAAGGTAATAATGATAATTTATACTAGATCATTGATTCAGCAAAGGCTCACATTGAGCAAGCAACAATCGAGAGAAATTTCTACAAAGCTGAATGTGTGCTAAAAGCAAAAATAACATTGAACAAGGGTTCACAATCGACGAACTAACTTTCTGTCTGCCTCCTTTTAGAACCTCCATTACTAACTGTACAAGAGACATAAGTCTTCATCTAAGTTTTGATTTTGCACAGCAAATGCATTATCCAAGCAACCCCTTACAACCTGGACCAATTTATTTCCTAACACCAAGAAGTGTGGGCTATTTGGTATATGCTGTGAGGGAATACCCAGACAGGTAAATATTAATCATACAATACTTACATAGCAGGCAGTCCTTTTCTAGGTTAACTACTTGATTGATGAATCTTGTGACACTGGCAAAGGATCGAACAAGGTTGTTAGCTTGTTACATGACTGGACTTTCTCACTAACTTTGGGCTCGGAGAGATGCACCAGTCTATGCATGCTGACAACTGTATAGGACAAAACAAGAATAACACAGTTATTCAGGTAAAATAATAACTATCAAAATTATCATCATTATTAATATTAAATTTACTTAAAATAGTATCTGTGCTGGAGAGTGATGGTTGGTCTGAGCAGATCCATTATTCTCTCATTTATGGTAGTTGGACATACCAAGTTTGCACCAGATGCAGGTTTTGGACTAATCAAACAAAAATACAAAAAAACAAATGTCGAATGCCTGCAAGACATCGTTCAAATGATTAACGAGTCAGCAGCACTTAACGAAACAAGACTTGTAGGAACACAGGATGGACAAATGATAGTTCCAACGTATGATTGGTCCACTCATCTTGGTGTATATTTCAAAAGGTCCCAAACATCAAGCAGTATCATCAGTTTTACTTTGTTGCTGAGAAGCCAGGCAGGGTCTTTGTTAAAAGGTTCAGTGATTCTGAACAGCTGGAGCTTGATCTTAGAAAGAGTGATTTATCTTGGAGCCCATCATCAGCCTAATTACCACCTGTAGTTCATCCAAAGGGATTGTCTGAGAAGAGGCAGTGGTATCTCTTCGAAAAAATCCGACCATTTTGTACTTCTTTGAGATCAAAGGATCTCACTTGTCCACAACCTACTGCATTAAGACCAAAAAAAATTGCTCTAATGAACAACAGTCTCCTCTTCAGAACAAGATGTTGAAGCTCCTCTAGACTTACAAAGTCAAGAATCAACATCAGGTAAATTAACTAAATCAATAATAACATATTTATGGTATTTTAGATTCCCCTCCAAGAAAGCGATTAGAATCTGTGGTAATTGTGGTATTGCTGGCCATAATCGAAGATCCTGTCAAAAGAGCAACTAATTTCATTGCTTCATCATTACTGGGCATTTCAACTTATAATATTCCTGTTAACGATTCTTTTCAGAACCACCACTCCCATTCTTTACAATGGTTCTTTTCAAACACCACTCCCATTCTTACAATGGTTCTTTCAGAACCACCACTCCCATTCTTATAACGGTTCTTTTCAGAACCACCACTCCCATTCTTTACAATGGTTCTTTTCAGAACCAAAAACAATTTTTAACGGTTCTTTTAAGAATCACCATTTACAACAAAAGATTTCAATTGTTACATTAAAAGTTAAGCAGGAATGAGGAAATGAATATTCTGGTAGAGTGTGAAAATGCCTAATCCAACTTTTAAAAAGTAACATTTAGAACTATTAACAATACACAACATTCTACCACAATGATAATAGTTATAATACTTTGACTTCAAACTCAATAATAAGATTAACAAACAATAAGGCAGAAACAGTTTTTATTGTACACTATCCAACGTCTTCATTTGCATGAGTTCTGTCACTTAGAACTAACATACATTATCTAGTAAAGTCTAACCTTTAACTATAAATAAAATGTTGACACATCTCGAAATTCTTTGACTCCAATCTAAATTCATCATGAGAAGGTAGCGCGGCACCTATTGGATAGTGACAGAATAGTATACTAATCTATCAAATACTTCACTTACTAATCAGACATAGTTTTAGCCTTCTTCGTAGTAAGAAGTCAAATGAGAGCATCGCCATCACCTTCCTGGCTATTTAGCCACCACGAGGTCTTGTGGTTTATCATGTGACATTATTCAATACGGAGTAAGATTACGGAAACATTGAAAAAATAGCTAAAAATGCATTTTTCTCAATAAAATAATTAACAAACGAAGCGTCTTCCTCCTCGCGTATCTTGGAAACGGGACGCGTGATTCCAAAAGGACAAAAAAACATTTTGTAGCCAAAAACAAGCTTAACCATGTCGTGTGACTATCTCAAATTCTTCAAATTGCGCGTTAGGTACCATTTTCGTATTTACGGTCACATATAGTATATGTAGTGTACACATAACATTGATATAATATAATCAGAAACAAAATGAATTTACTTAAGCAGAGAGGAATTCTGCCATCTTTAATTATCTTGTTGTTCTGCATTATCTCCAATGGAGTTATATTTTAATGTGTAACTCAAATGTAGAAATAAAAAGGTGTGGTTTATATGGAGACTGGAACAGCGAGCACTTTCTGATGAAAGTGATAATAACAGTTCTAGGTCAATCGTCTCATCTTCATTATCTGTGTCATCTAGTTTGAGGGTAAAAATCTTGGAGTAGGGGACTTTGTTGTAAGTGGAAGTAATTCGAGGGACTCTCTATCATCATGTATAATAGTTGACTAAAAGGAAATGAATGGATAGATGGATGAATGAATGGACTAATCATAAATGAATGAACAGGGAACCGACAACTCACATATTTCTCATTATGTATTTTTGTGTGATGTTCCAAATGTTAAAAGTATCTGCCCACACCTTCAATTGAATAAATACTAATTCTTGAAGAAATGATAAAAATATTTCCTTTCAAAAAGTGATGCTAATGTTTCTGTGATTTTGTCTACAAATGTGGGATGCTCGCATATTGCTATTAGCAATGGATACATTGGAAGACAATAAGTCCCTTGAGTTGAGATTGATGGGTGGGGCATAGGAAACATGGTATAAAAAATTAGAGGAAGACTCTCTTGTTCATTGTAAGCAAAACGTCACCACAACAACTTTGATCTCTCTTGAAATAACTTTCCAACTCAATTATTAAACTTTTTATAAATTATTAAGTTTAATAATAGGTAATTTATTTTAAATTATCATTTTATTGTAAAGTTAATTGATAGCTGTTATTGTTAGTCAATAATTCTTTCTCACCTTCTATAAATGCTGACAAAGTGTATGCTATAACTTGAAAAAGGTCAAGAAAGATAGAGAAGGAAGTAGAGTAGGTATTGAACCAGCAGAATATTGTTCTAGAAAACTTGTTAGGACCTCAATATCGTCAGAATGGATCTACACAAAATATGCACTGAAAGTTGTATGAAATAGTATTTTTCTTTCAGAATCAAAATTTACATTCATTAATTCTTACTATTCATTACATATAATGTACTGCATCTATCACTAAAATTAATGTCTTTAGAGATTATGAATGTTTTCATTAGTAATTTTCTAAGCCACACCCATATATCTTTTGAAATAAAATTTAAACATACTCAATTATTAAACTTTTTATAAATTACTATTAATTATTAAGTTTAATAATAGGTAATTAATTTTGAATTATCATTTTTTTATTTTATAGTTAATTGATAGCTTATTGTTAGTCAATAATACTTTCTCACCTTCTATAAAATGCTGAGAAAGTGTATGCTGTAACTTGAGACTTTGGAGTAAAGTGATGAGAGTTTAAAACTGATTAGTTTCCCTGTTATCAGCTGTTAAAAATAGTTGTATTTACAGTTTGTAGTCCAAAGGTCAAGAAAGATAGAGAAGGAAGTAGAGTAGGTATTGAACCAGCTGAATATTGCTCTCTAGAAAACTTGTTAGGACCTCAATATCGTCAGAATGGATCTACACAAAAAGAGAAAAAATGGTTAAATAAACGAATAGTCTGTTAATGTATTGAAGAGGTGAATAGATGCTGGAAGGATGGATGGACACAAGAGGTGGAGGAGTTGCTAGTTTACCTTATAAGGAATGTCCAATACTTTTTCCTCCAACAGATATTGAAGACAGATGGTGCAGCAAGAACAGTCTGATCATTGTGGCTCCACCCACAATATCAGACCAATCTATGCTAAAATAGATGCATAATTTTTTTGATTCAAATTTTGAATGGACAAATAGCAAAAATAAATTTGTGTGTGTTAATGGTTGCTAGGTAACAAATACCTTTAATATTATTATTATTATTGAGTCATTTCAGAGCAGTTCTGCAATATAAAATTAATAATAATGTGACATAAAATGTATAGGGTTGATTTTGCTAAAGATAAATGTCCTTCATCATTTTTGGTATAAAATTAAATCAGGAGATAACATAAATTGTCGGAGTCCTGGTTGCACTAAAACTAGAGTATAGAGACAAAAATATTACTCCAGAAAAAAAATTTTGTGAGAGAATCAATTCTTTGAAGGAATTAAGAATGTTGAGTGTTGGGGAATTATGAAATAGATATTTTTTGAAAGTGTAGTCTAGTAAGAATAACACTATATTATATCATTCCACCTGGCATGTTTGCATCTTATAACTAGGTAGTACTAAATTTGCTTTGAATTAACTTTTATGTACATACACATGTATTGCATATGTTAGCTTTGCATCATATTCTGCAACAATTTGTAATCTTGTGAAGACTTTCACAAGGACTATCTAGAAAGGCCATCTTCAATTGTAAAGATTATTTTGGGATGGTGCTATTGGAATTGGGTAATTGACTTTGAACACACAAAGACCAGAGCTGATCAAATATACATGAAAACCACATACTTCTGCTATGAAAAACTTTCAAATTAACTTAAATAAGGTGGCACAAATTCAGTCATTTTAAAGGACTTTAAGATAAATTTTAAAATAATATATTTATGTACATAAAGATTCCAGGAGCTACATGAGTGGACATCTCAATTTCAATTATATGTATAGCTTTCTTAGAAATAGGCACATTAAAGAGATGTTTAATTGAGATAAAATAAATTTGTCTATACAGCTGTAAGACAAATGCTCTATATTAAGGGTACTACCCTCTCCTCTTGCTAGATTTGTTAAGATGAAAATAAAATATAAGAACAGGTTCAAATCATGAAAAAGAAATAAATAGAATTCAAATTTAACTTTTTCTAAATTCTTTTAAATTTTAACAAAATCCCAAAAAACGTTGTTGCCTTAAACACAGATTTGACAAGAAAACAATATCTATTATTGCTATCCTTGGGCCTTGGCTGGTTTTGTACTGGTTTAGGGTCCAGGAGTTTGTCCCTGCTCACCCACTCCTATTGACATTCCTCAGGTACTAGAAAACCACGCCTTATTAAATATTTGTGGTTTCAAGTTTTTTGATAGGGTGGAGCTGCAGTTGCTGTACATTGTATATAGGTGGAGCTGCAGATACGGAAAACTTACAACAACATTGTGTTTAGGACAGAACATTCTATCGGTTTAGCTAATATATTATAAATGATAGCTAATTAAATCCTTTCTAAACAGTTTGTTTACTAATTTTTTAAAAATCACTTTTCATATTTTCCTTAAAAACAAAATTTTTAGCATAACCTTGTTAGTATAAACAATAATCAAGAAAACTAGCACTGCAGTTACTGGGGGGTTCCCAGAACGTTTGTCCTTAATTTCTTACACTCAGATTGTTTTGCATACAAATTAAAAAACATTAGGTTATTATACACATCATGAAATTTTATTACTGAGTTAAAAATAGTGACAAGCTTCACATTCTTATTTGCAAATATAAAATC
>NW_024535827.1:0-11160 GCF_016097555.1 Gigantopelta aegis
GTAATCCCATCCTCCTTGAATCTTGAACTCGTTCTTTCTCTCTATCAGTGATTCTACTATTTCTCAGGGGATCACACTTTGCCTGTCTCTCTTGGCCTCCAATGGGAATGACAATGATCCCTGGACATCTTAATCAAATTTCTTAACCTCCCAGCCATGATTTGCATGAAAAACTTTTTTCTCACTGGTTATTTTAACATAATTTTATCAGCCCCCTTCTCCCTATTAACTAAACTCCTTGACCATTACCAAACTCCAATTGGTCTTTCTCAAGTTTGTCAAAGAACCTACCCATTATTCTCACTTAGGAACAGCCATCATTTATGATCTTATCTGTTGTTTTCTTCAAACTTGTCATGTCTTTCCTTTGTTCTCCTCCATTGTCTTCTTCAATTATAATTTGTTATTGTTCATTGTCCCTCTGAGACAACATTACAAACCCACCCTCTAAGTAACCTTCATAATATTTGGGCTTTATATAAAGGTGACTTTAAAGCAGCTAATGTAATCCTCTCTTATCTCCCCTGGGACTCTCTCTTTCGTTCTCATTGATATCATTACGCTGTGTTTCCATATTTAAAGAATTTTTTATTGAAGTAATGACTCGCACCATCCCATCTAAATTAGTGCCTATTAAAATTCCCACCCTGGGGCTAACAACCCCCTCCTTTCTTGTAATCAGCAAACATGAATACCCTATTCACGAAAGCCAAAAGAGCTAATCATCATTCCTGATGTCCCAAATATCACATTTTGTAAACAAACCCCTCTCTATCAGCGTCACTTGAAATCTACCGTTCTTCCATAAGCTGTCCCCTCTTTTCTGTGTCCTCAGGGGGGGGGATGTGTCTGGTCTCTCTTTAAAAATTGAAATAGAAGTCTCGTCTTCCTCTATTCCCCACTTCGTACTTTAGGAAAAGGTAAAAAATCCTGAAATTTTTTTTTCACTTTTTTTGATGGAATCATGTAAGAAGTACTTGTTCAATAATGATGATATGCTTTAAAAAATTTTTTAAACCCTAGTACTTTGTCAGAATGTAGTTTGATTCCTTAATATCGCTATGCTTTGGAGACTCAAATAATATATTAAAGACCTAGAGAGCTGAAACTTTTGAAATTAAAGATGACAACGTCAATTACTACAATTATAACGGGATGGATTTTATTTCTACATAATATTTGACATTTTACAAGCTATAACCTTCCCTACTTTAATCACTATTATTATTATATGTTATACAAATCGTACAAAGAATGCATCCGTAAAAGTACTAAAATTCATCATTTTCGATCTTGAACTTGTCAGCAGGTGTTACATTATCCATATAATCAAAATCACAACAACAGTATCTAACAGTGCAAAGTCGCCATCTTGATAATGAATAATCGGTTTTCATTAATTAAAGCCAATGAATACACTTAGTGTCAGGTTTATTGATACGTGACTTTCGCGGGTTAAAATAGTTTAATAATAAATGTATTAATTATTATTACTATTATAATAATTATTATTATTGTCATAGTCTTATTGCCTTTATCTCAAAGAAGACCATCTTTAATAACAATAATAACAACAATAATAAAATAGTATAATATATTTAACTATTTTAACCCCGCTCAAGTCCTTATGAATACCTGAACTAAGTGTATTCATTGGCTTTAATTAATGAAAATCGATTATTCATTATCCAAGATGCGACTTTTGCACTGTTAGATACTGTTGTTGTGATTTATGATTCTATGGGATAATGCACACAACCTGCTGACAAGTTTAAGACGAAAATGATGAATTTTTAGTACTATTTACGGATGCTTCTGTACACTTGTATACATTAAAAATAATAGGTGAATTAAATTAAGCCGGGGTATAGCTTTGTAAAATGTCACTTCATGTAGAAAATAAATCCAAAAAAAGAACGAAAATGATGAATTTTTAATACATTTACGGATCTAGTTTCTTTGTACAATTTGTTATAACATGTAACATAATAGTGATTACAGTAAGCAAGTTTTTAAGCTTTTTGTCGAAAAAATGTCCAAATATCATTGTAAATAAATCCATCCGTATAATTCGTACATAATTGAGCTTCATCTTAATTTGCGACCTAAAAGTTTCAGCTCTCTAGGTTCTTTAATATCTATCTATTTGACTCTCTCCAAAGCATTGCAGATAATTAAGGAATCCAACTACATTTCTGCAAAAAAATTTTTAAGCATGATCAATTATCATTAGAACAAGTATCTATTACATGATTCCATCAAAAAAAGCTGAAAAAAAATTTCAGATATTTTTACCTTAATTGCTCCCTCAGCATTACCAAGCTTTACCAAAGCTAGTATGATTATCCCAATTCTTTTGTAACTGTTTAATCTATCTGTTCCTCCTTTTCCCACAGCTTTTGAAGACTCTGTCCCTCTAGATTGGCCATCTTATCTTTAAAAAAAAACGTCAAAGTTGCAAAGCTCCTTCTTCTTCAAATTCAAAAATACTTCTACAGGTCCCATGGTATTTTCATCCAGTCATGTTAAGAGAAACTGCTTATCTTCCATTTTATCACCACTTTACTTCTATCTTTAATCTTTCGATTAAGTCTGGTCTCTTTCCTGACGACTGGAAAAACTCTCATACTATCTCCATTAATCCTAAGGCAGCTCCTTCAGCTTCCATCTTCTCCCACAGGTTATCATCCCATATCTCTACTACCAACTTATCAGCAAAGTTTCTAGAAATACATATTTTTCAACTGGCTACTGGACTTTTGCCCAGACTCAAAATCCTTTATCTGACTCTCAGTTCAGCTTTAGACCTGGTTATTCCACAGAGTCCCCCTTGATTACTGCCACTAACTCATGGTTTACTCAGCTGGATAAAGAGTACTCTATCTGTGCAACTTTTATGATTTAACTAAAGCATTTGACTCAGTTCCACATCAACCCCTTTTTGATGTACTTTTTTTCACTTGACATCACTCATCACCTTATCGTTTGACTTCAAAGTTATTCACACTTCAATCTCAGCAGGTTGTTGTTTGATGGTTGTTCCTCTTCTAAGTTGTCCATCCTATCTGGTATTCCCCAAGGCTAGATTCTTGGACCACTTCTCTTCATTTTGTAGGTGAACAACATATTCCAGTTACCTTTCTCCTCAACTTATATCATCCTATATGCTGACGACATCCTTTTATCGTGTCCCTTCAAATCATTCCTCGAATTTTTCACTTTGCACCATCTACATTAATATTCTCTCTTCCCGGGTAAAATCTAAACACCTAACGATTAATCACTCAAAAACCAAATAGATGATCATTTCCAGAAAGTCTCCTTCATCCTTTACTACACTTTTTCTTCTCTCTTCCTGATGGATCACCTCTTAATTACTCTCTTCATTTAAGTACCTAGGTATTACTCTAACCTCTAACCTTTCCTGGTCTACTCACATCAATGAAACCTGTTTTAAGGCCAAGAACTGCTTGGCCACATCTATCATCAATTTTACTATAACTCTTCTTCTTCTTTTCTTATTAAATTGTACTTGACATTAATCCTCCCCATCCTTATGTACGCTCCTTTGTTTGGGATCCATATTCCATTCTTAACATCAACAAATTGGAAAAGTTCAACATTTTGCCCTAAAACTCTGCAGTAAAAAATTGGGATCTCTGATTACCCTCTACTTCTAACAACTCTTCAATCTTCCTTCACTATCCTCCACAGAATGACATCCAGCTTGTCCTTTTATACAAGTTCATCGTTAGTAAGCTCTACATTCCTGCTGGCTCTCGTTTTCATTTTAAAACCAGTCCTCTTGTCATTTACATTGTTCCCACACCACCTTAAACCTGTATTTTGCCCTTCTTCAGATCTTCTGCTACCCTCAACTCCTTCCTTCCCAGTGCTATATCCTTGTGGAATTCCCTTCCCTCATCACTCAAAGATCTCAACTCTGAAAGTCAGTTTAAGCAAATATTTCTTATTTACTTTAACATTATCAGGAATATTGCATACATGTTCATATTTATTCATTTGTTCATCTGTTAATATCATACCCTTATCAAATTATTCACCTCCTATTTCTATTGTTTTTTTTGATGCTCTTTATATTAGCTTTGCTATTGATGTCTTTTGTGTTTTAAATAAAAAAATTAAATTCACATGTGAAATTAATCATTCATTTTTAGTAACTTCTACAATATACAAATCTAAGTTTAATTTGGACTATAGATACAGTTACTTTGATTTATTAGAGACAGAGGACATAAAAGGTATATTTCTGAACTGATATAGAAAGAAATATTAGCTTGATCAGTGCATTCTTTTGAGTTTTTTCTAAGAGGTTATGCATACTTTAGAAATATGCACACCTAAAAAGATCACTGTTTGATATTTTTGACCACCATCAGCTTCGTCAGAAGTTCAGAGATGTTTAACTCTACTTCTTCTTCTTCTTAGCAATATTCAAGTGTAAGCAGCCATGATACGAGAGGCACTCTATTTTATCACAACATGGTTTAATAATAATAAAGACACTCTTATAAAATTTCACTTAGAAGTACTCAAAGTCTAACCAAATTGAATTTGTTAAAAGAAGACTCATTGAATCTTTTAGAAAAAATTATTGAATCTTTTATTAAGAAAGGACTTTAAATTTTATAAACTTTTTTAAAAGAAATATTATAATTTTGACATTAGTCCTGTGTCCTTTAAATATTCAATACTGTACAATGGACTACACTCTCAACTGTAATTGTAATGTATTGCAAATTTACAAATTCACATTAAATATACATCTTCATAATAAAAATGATGCAGATACCCAACAACAATATAAAAATGACTGAAAGTACATGTATTTATCACAGAACATATGATTGTATTCACTTAATACACCATATTAATAACATTATCACTAAATATTTATAGTTTATATAAAACAAATGCTGTTTCTATCTAATTGCATATATCATTATGACATACAACAGACCTCTCAGTGAAGCTATAGCAGCATTTATACAACAGTGATCATATATGGATAGATTGTGTATTCCATTTGTCAACAATATTATTAAGCACTAATACTTATATATTCATACATTTGTAGCATCATCAATATTATCTACAACATCATATAATACATTATATATTTATGACAAACTAGACTGTACTAAATATTATAGTATTGAAATGGTTTGTGAAGTTGAAAATACTGATGGTAATGAGATATTCCCATAAAATAAAAGAGAGAGAAAAAGAGGAAATAGAAGTTACATAACATCATTATTGTTATATTGAAATTAATTCACAGGCTATCTATTTGATAATGTCAAATGAAGACAAAGGAATTTTAGATATAGGAACACCTTTATCAAGAGACACTCAGGAGTGAGAAGCAGTACAAGATCAAGACAGTATATGAAAAACAGGGAGGCATTATAATGATAGTTGGGAAAGAACATATATAAGGACAATTGAGTTTTAGTTCCTCAAAAAATGACAAGCTAGCATATATAGTGTCCTTCTTTTGTTTCCCTTTGAAAAGTCAGTTAATCTGAGTTAATTTTCTGTCCAATCAAGGCCATGTCATAGGTACTGCCTACACACTACTGGCCAAATAAAAGGGAAGGCACTCAAGACTAAACTTTTGTTATTTGATTTTAATACATGTGCAGTATTATTCATTAGCAACACTTGATAAGAAATGACTACATTAACTGCTACTAGTAAATCGAGAACTTTTGCCATATCAATCATAATTAGTTATCACTCCCTAATGAAACAGAAGAAAATACTGTCATTGGTATTTCTTAGTGATAAAAGTACATGGAAGTTTTTTATGTAAACATATAAACATATTATACATACAAGTGTACATTCTCATATATTTTTTTACTTGAATATATGTATGTCTATATCTACATGTGTGCATATATGTGAATGCTAGCATTATGGAGGAATTATTCATAATTGTTTGGTCTATAACATTTTCAATTTCCCTTTGTCTACTTTCTTCATAAACAGTAGGTAGTGAAGTGCACCATCTGAAAATGACTACCAATGATGTGTAATTTTAGCTGAATCTACTGCATTTGTTTATTGCCATTTAACTATCTTCTGTGAAAACGTAGTGGTTACTCTCTCTTTCTCTCTCTCTTCTCTCTCTCTCTCTCTCTCCTCATCTCTCTCCCTCCACCTCTCTCTCTCACTCTCACTCAGACCACACCACCACTCCTGTGTACATGGGTAAGACACTTGTAAAAACAAGATCAAATGAATAGTCTATACCTGAGTTTTAATCTTTTAGTCACATTGCTCTGTCCAAAAATTAAATATAGCATAAAAACTACTGTAGCCACAAATTTTTTGGATGACATACTTCCCCTCTATTTATCTGTTAATCAACCATGATAGACATATCTTTTAGTGTCATCCTTTAATTTTTTGCAAGATAAATGAACTGACAAACTCCAATTTAATGTATACGACACCTTTATAATATTATTATCATAATTTTTGTTTTCATCATAGGGAAAGCATCCAAATATCAATTAACTATTCACAATGACTGTTTGAAAGACTATAAGACATGACATGAGGGCATGATATTTGTATGTGATTATTTCTATTTACTTTTACAATTCTTTTAAAGGTTTTATTTATCTTTCGTAACTTTTAATTGTTTTTTTTTATATTTCAATATATATATTTAATAAACGTTACCACTAATAGCATAGCAAAAACCATTAAATGATACCTAGCATGTCTAGGGTAGTGTATGCTGTATTATATGTACATATACAACATAATATGACCATATAGTTATGATGTAGGTTTGTACAACCCAAAAATTGGAGAAATTCCATATATGCAAATTTTTATATTGACGTATACACCCAGTAATAGTTTTGATTTTTTTATTATGGGATGCATGTAACCAATTATCTCACAGGATATGGCGAGGTTAATAATTTTATGGAAACCATTTTTTGTACAAAATTATAATTATTAGAAACTATATAAAAAGAAAGTGCAACATATAGATTAGATTGTAATCAGCTACTATTGTATAATATATGATTATGAATTTGCTCAGTTTTAATTTTAAATTCTTCTATGTCATCCCACTTCCGAGTGAACAATTTCTTTTAATGAGTAATTCAATAAAGGATGGCTGTACTAAAAAAAGGAAATTCAATCTTGAAATTGAAAAACTATAATGTAGATAGAAACTATTGTCAATATATACATCCAATCTCTACCAAATGTAAAAACCTCTTTAATAACAACTTCATCTATCTATCCTCTCATACGCAAACAAGCCCTTTAATAAACCAAAAAGGTAAGACTTACACATAATATTATTATAATAAGATTTAAATATTCGAAACTGCAAAAATGCAATAATTATACTTTGCTTAAAATGGAGTCAGCTTTATTAATCATTAAGTTAAAGTCCTAAATGTCAGTTTTGACCACCACCCTCTGAACCTGATTATACGTCAAGATAGCAACAACACTGTAGTTGAACAATATGGTCAACTACTGGATAATGAAAACATTAAATTGCAGAACATTTGCTGCAGTTTTTTGTACTAATTTGCTTGTAATTGTCATTCATGCTGTTATTGTATGACAACTTATTAAATACTTGAATAAAATTGCTCAGGTTTATCTATTAATAGTAGAGATCAATGTATAGTTACAGTCAGTGCAATTTTTGTAAGACTCTGTTTCTTTTGCTAAGTTGTGAATTTTATAGATTTAGTATAGCTTTTGTAACATTTATTAATCAGTAGTCTTAACAACACCAGTTAGATTTTTCTAGATCTCTATCAAAAAGCACTCAGCATATGACCTGGGTTTATTTTAGTCAGAAAATAACTTATCCTGGTGTGAGGATTACAACACTCTATCTTTCTAAGGCTTTTTGTAGTCCCTAGCTTTATAAAAAGAACCGTTACGAGAAATTGGCCATTAAATGAAAAGAGAGAACTTTATGTCACAACTCATCTGCTCCAAGCTGTCTTACTGTTCTAAAAGTGCAATCATGATTTCATCATGGATATCTCAGCAATTGAAAAATTTCAAACGAAGATCTACTAAGATAATTATAATTAATTAATGTTCACAACTCTATAGATTTTTAAATGGAATGTATATTAGTACTGACATTTCCTAGTTTTAAAACTAACTAATGGTAATGAACTGATATCTCTGTTTTAGTAGTGCCGACGCTATCTTAACTCCAGTATACTAAATACTGATGTTCATATAAAGCTTATGTTATCCTTTATAGGTGACTGTGGTAATTACTGCATATTTTACTTGTCTAAATCTTATGCTAATTTAAATGACTGTGGTAAGTCCTGATATTAACCTAGTGTAGAGCTATGTCTAACTCGATTTGTAGTCTTATCATGAAATATAGCATGAAGGGATTGACATAAGTTAGAAGACTAATATATTTATTAACTGTGAGGGTTATCTTACATAAAGGATTACTGTATATACATTGTATATATCTATTTGTTGATTTAACTAATACATGTTTATATACACAAGTTACATGAAAGAAAATTATTTGATGCAAAGAAGCAAATGTCCTTATTCTATAATGTACTTTACTTTACTACGGCTTACTGTTTTGTTTCTAATAATTAGGACTGATAATGATTATTATTCCACATACCAAGATGCTATATATACACTTCCATTTATTTTGTAAGTCAAGGCAGCACACAATGGTGCAACATCAATAATGTTTTAACAGGAAACAGTAATATAATCCTAACCACAATTAAATAACTTAAAAATGAATTTTAAGGTTTACAATTGATGACACATTGTTGAAATATATTGATTGTTTTTAACTAATAAATGTTCACTTGAGTTGTCTACAAAGTTCAACTTTATATCATTTGAAAGTATCAACAATAAACATTGTTTTTTGATCACAAATTATCTCAAAGTCACAGTTGGGGGGGGAAAAAATTAGTTCAATTATGCTGTGACTTCTTAAAAAGGGCCTACTATTAGTACTTACATGTGGTTAAGAGGAATATTCTGATATAAATCATATTGACAGGCTCTATATATGTCTGGTATGTATGATATGAATCATCATAGATCATACAAGACAATAAAAACTATACATGTTGTCAATTAGCACTTAATAAATAAACAGTGTGGTGCTAGAAACTATCAACATGGTATCATATATAACTGAAATAACTACATACTTGTTAAATAAACGCATACGCATTTATAGAGTAACAATTTACAATTTATTTCTTTTAAAAATCAAGGTCATTTTAAAAAGATTCATGGCGATCACTTTAGTTCCATACTTTTTAAAAAAAACACATTGTGTATGTGAATCCAATATAACAGATAAAAGACCTGCCCCAGCATTTTATTTTACTCTACAAAAGTATTCAGTATTAATCTCTAACCCATGGATCATATAAAATGTCATTTGTATAACATACACATGTAATAAAACATTCCAAACACTTATTAAAGTGGATTAGTGATAACAAATCAACAACAACTCATTATATTAATAGCGTAGTAGTTATATTGTAAGAAGACATGCAATAGATAGTTATGTAGGAATTTTATGTGAATTACATTCCCTATACATTGTTTCTGTTGTACACTTGACAATGTATCCCTATCGCTTATACTTTAAATATTTTTATTGCTTACCTTTTCTGGAAACAATATTCATTTTTAACTTAAATTTTGATCTGATCAATATACATAGTGTTATATTTAGTTTATTGTTGTTTAGATCACAAAGTGATAATCACTGCAGACAGTGCTTATTAAATGATATAATGGTAAATAAATGAACTATGTTTCAATCTAAGAGTTAGTGAAATGACTATGAGAACAAATTGCCCAAACGGACTGTGGAATTATAGGAACTCATTTATCTAAAAGCAACCACTAGAATTTTAAAATAGTGATATCCAACATGTGGTATGTACATGATTAAAGAACTTATCCAAATAAAACTTCCATGTAGCAATATAGGATGATTAATTGAATAAGTGAACATTTCTCTATACTTCCTGACATTACTTTACTGTGCTTAATGATTATTAAATTATTAAACAAAATATTAATATTATGTTTATGTTTTCAAACATATGTTTAATTTTTACATCCAATATTTTTTTTATATATGTAAACAATATAACAAACTAATAACATTGGCTTAATCAGATTAGAACCACTTGATTACCATTTATATGTTAGTGAAAAATCCCCCGTATTATGTATATACCAGCTCATTCTAAACTGTATGTTTGTAACAAATTAGTAAAGCACAAGGTTGTTGTTTGACTTTTAATTTTGACTAATTTATCTTCACACAATATTTGCAAATTACTAAATAGTTATTATTATATATATATAATATAGATATATATATATATATATATAGAATATATATATATATATATATATATGGTGCTGTTTCCTTACTTTGATAATATTGCCCTGAACATCTGCATACTACAAAAAGAGAAACTAAAATAATAGGAGTCCTGTTAGAATACCACATGCTAAAAATCGAGAGGCATGAGAATCTCGTACATATATTGTTTTGAAATGTTTAAAATTCCAACAAACAGAACCCAAGTTAAGCCAGCCTCCAGCATTTATGGCCTCATATTTATTCGCTGATAATTAACTCATTTATGACTCGCAAAAATTTTAACCCATTAAGTTTAATGACGACAAATAATACAATTACAGTCGCTAAGTGAAGGCCCCTTCTCCGCATCACAGTGAGCGTTTGGGACGAGACTAACTATAGAATTGACAGAAAGAAAATGGACTGGTATTATGGTTAATGGATTGGGACTCATAGGAATTAAATTTTGCATCAATCTATTGTATTGAGCCCGGAATGTGGAGCTGGCTTGATTAATTGCTAACACTTCAAGCAATCACCTAAGTTTCTTTGTTGATGTTGTAATTTAGTTCTATCTACAAAAAATCCACAAATACAAAAATAATACAAAAAATTGCTCTTATGAACACATATACATTATAATATGACTGAATATAATTTGTATAATGATGAAACTACTAATGGTCAAACTGCTCCTTCACTTCCCTTAAAACTTGATTGATACATTATTCATAAAAACTAAA